>NW_027509278.1:90000-268946 GCF_048541705.1 Temnothorax americanus
TCACTGTTACGTAACGTAATATTGTAATCAAATAAAGGGAGGTAATTGACCACTTAGAAGACTTTATTTGGCACAGAGCACAAGCGACAAGTCGAAGGTGTGACCGCTTCGAGAGACGACTAAGAATTAACTCTAACTCAAGAGGAATCCTCAGATATCCTTTTTTAAAGGAATAGATTGAATTTTCGTTAATTATAAATAACACAACGCGTCCTAATATCGGAAGTATAGTAGCAATTGGAGCGGCTCATTAAAAGAATAAGTAAAATTGAAAGTTTGGCATACAGCAGAGATCTGTTAGGATAGGACTAGTCGTTTAGAGTTGTACGTGATTAGGAGATACAGAAAAAGAATTTTAGATTTAAAATAAGTGAATGAGCATAGTGAGTCACGGAGTAAGAGTCAAGACAAATAAGTCTATAAGGTAAATAGCGAGACTTAGGTTTATTAGGGTTTAGTTTTCAGGTATTTGTCTGGAAACATTATCTGTCTTGTAAGAATTTTAGAAATAGAATTCGTAAATAAATACGTGAGATATTGAGAGTTGCGACACGTAACACCACTACCCGCTTTGCGTGCAGCTTGAGCAAGAAAAGAAGAAATTATATGAACCTGTGTTCCCACCGGCATAAATACCGGCGTATCCACGTGATGATGAACAAGCGTCATGCTGCCGGTCCTGGCTTTCGTGGTTTCGCACTCGGCGAGCACCTCAAAAACCAACGGAGTTTTCCGACTCGCCATTTCCATCGGCGACCTACCGAGTCCCACGTTCACTGTCGTAGAGTACGACTTGTATAAAAATCTGGACATGGAGAGAAAAAAAGCTAATAATAAACATCATGGCTTATATCCTGAATGCCCGAAATGAGAGGTTATGTCACGATTTCGCTCTCGCCACGTGCCTTCGTCCCAGTCGCACATTTGTCCTCTGAAATATACATGCGTGTTCTGTTCTGCGCCCTGCGGTCTTATTGAACACCTTGTATATTAATTAACGTGTGTATGTAAGTAAAGCTGCCGACCGCCGCGATCGCGTTGCACGTTGCACGTTCGAGCTGCGAAAAGCAGAGAAGATACGCTCCGCAGATGTTCGCGCTATGACGACCACGCGTGATGTCGATGCACGGAACGTCGCCTCGAGGAGAGATTCGCCTCGCGGCAGCGTTCGACGGTAACGGTTAGCCGGCAGACATGAAGACCGAGGTGTCTTGGAAGCGGCGGTTCCTGCGAAAGAGGCTCCAGTACATGCTGGTGTGCGTCTTCGTAGTCGCCGTGATATTCGTGATCCATCAGCTGTTCTACTTCAAGGAGCTAAATCAGGCTACCGTGGGCAAGTTGATCGCCGGCTCGGTGCAGGACACCCACCGCGTGGTCGTCGGCAAACGGGCTGACAAGTGGAATCAACCGTACCACTCGAAGCTCATACGCGACAAAAACGGTCGGACGGTGTCGTTGCGTGGCACCCGGGATCAGGACATCGCCAAGTACCTTCCCAATGTCAACGGGAAATTTGTGTGCTTTGCTTCGAAGAGGGAGATTGATATTGTGAAGGTCAACGATGATTATTGCGACTGTCCAATGGACGGTAGCGATGAACCAGGTACCAATGCCTGCAGCAACGGTTTCTTCAATTGTGAAAAGAGTTCAAGAAAGTCAGCAGGTATTGTAATCGAATCTCATTGCAATAATGTATGAAATAATCTATGAAACTTGTATAAATTTACAGCAAGAATACCATCGTACAAAGTTAATGATGGACATTGTGATTGCTGTGATGGTTCTGATGAATGGGCTGAAGCTGCAGTGTTATATAAGCTCAGCAGTAAGTTTAGTTTATGTAATTTAATAAAGAAAGTACTAATAGTACATATACATATACGTTCCCTAAGTAGACTTTGAGATCTAACAGGAAATTTAATTCTGAACAAAAATTTTTCACAAACAGGTCGAAAGATGCTGAATGCTTCTTTAAAAATTTATCGTCTAAAAACCTCTAAAATCTCGTTTTCTTTTAATACATTTTACAGATATCTAGGAAAGCCTTTTTTAATAAAAAGTATCGAAACAAAAGTTGTAGAGAATTATCTTTCAAATGAGACCAAAATATTTTTATTACGTTTCACAGGTTTTGAGATAACCAGTTATTACACATTTTCCAGTTTCTTTTTACCTTCCGTTTTTCTTTTCATCCTCCTAGATTTAGGATTTGTTTAAACAATGTAGAAAAGTAAAATTTTTTAGCAGAGTAACTAATAAGATGTATAAAAATTAGCTAAGGTCATAATAGCACAAATAAAGAGTAGTTCTCAAAAGCTTTACTGTCAATAGCAGAAAAAACATTTTTTTGTGCATTTAAAATTGGTTATCTGAAGACCTATAAAACGTAAAAAAAATATTTTGGTCTCATTTGAAAGATAATTTAATTCTCTATAACTTTTTGTTAAAAAAGGCAGTTTCCTAAATATTTGCAAAAAATGTATTTAAAAACGTGATTTTAGAAGTTTTTAAACGCTATCTTCTTAAGGAAGCATTTTTCGACTCATTTACAGGAAATTTTTTGTTCACAATCAGAATTAAGGCTCCTGGGCAACGGCATCCCGACGCCCGCCGTCCCGGAAGGCCGCAGCTAGACTCTGCATTTCGTCATTTTCAACACTAGAATAAGAGAAAAAATGGCTTTTCAAGTTTAATAAAATCATATCCAATTTTGGCCTCTACTTCCCGGGCTATTACATAACCGCGGCGAGAGCCCAGTAGTGCGATTCTGTAACTCGTTATGCTGTCGTTGTGTGCTTATAACGACAGTTACGCAGGTATACTACATGATAAAACAGCTGCGCAACGACAATATAACGATAACGATACTGCAAATAACGATAACGAGTTGGAAAATCGCGCTACAGAGCCGCGATTCTGTACTCGTTATGCTGTCGTTATGTGCTCATAATGACGGTTGCGCAAGTATACTATATGATAAAAAAGCTGCGCAACTGTCGTTATGAGCACATAACAACGCATAATGGAGCCTTAAATTTCCTAAGATCACAAAGTCTGGCTGAACGTTCGGGCCATCCTGTGTATGTAAATGTAAAGTAATTTAGAATTATATTTGTTAACTTAGATTTGTTACTTATTATTCGTATTTATTACAGAGTTAGGAGTAACTTTTCATGGACCTAAATGCGCAAACAAATGTTAGTGAAGAAAGTGAGCTATAATTCACATCGAAAAAAAAAAACCGCTTCTTGTACGAATTTATACATCGTGACACACAAGAATGGCAACAACCAAATATAAATGCTAGATAGATGCTTAGAATATTCTTATTATTTTAGATTTTCATGAAAGTGCATTCATCTATATGTTATGGTCAAAGCCCGAAACACGGGCAATCCTAGGATTAACTATAAATCAATTCTGCCGAACAACCAAGCGTTTTGGTAAAAGTCTGTGGTCATTTTCTGATAGGTATGTATAAAACGAGTGTATAAAAAGACAGTACACAAATAGGCAGGGGAGAGCCCTCCTTCGCATAAAAAAATTAATTTAATTCCAAGCCTATTCCTAAAAACTGCTTTAACCAAGATGCTTGGTTGTTCCGCAGGATTGACCAGTCAATCCTAAGAATGCCGCGTTTCGGGCTTTGACCATAACATTTACATAAAGCAAGGTTTGTAAAGCTAAAATAATCGCTAAAATACTATTAAAAAATTGATAATGAAGTTTTCTAGAGTTAAGAAGTTATTTTATTAATGCTGATACATATTATCAGTTAAGATATTCAATTAAAAAATATTTTTTTCTTAGTTGTAATTAATATTAAAACTACATTACAATTACTACAAGAAAACAATTATTTTTTTTTCATTTAAATAAACATTTATCAATATCTAGAAATAGAAAGAAATATCAGATTTAAGAAAGTATATTTGAGTAAGTAAATAGATAATACAAGTTTTCTCTTTAAACTAGCGTAGCGCAATACATTTATTTATGAAAGATAGAATAATGTAAAGAATAATGTAATAAGAACTGTATGTGCAAAGATGATCTTTCTCTTTACAGAGATATTCCTCTATTGTAATATTACTTGTACTAGTTAACTTTATATTATTTTTCTATATATGTATATTTATTATCATATACGTAATCTTCCATTTTTTGCTTTATAATTATGAAGATAGATATTATTAGATAATAATTAAAAATAGAAAGAAAAATATGAAACGAGATTTGTATAAAAAGAAAAAGCGAGAATCATAAAATATCATATTTCCTTAGAGATTACTAAATAAAATAAACAATTATAGTATTTAGTGTTAACTACATTAGTAATTGTTCATAAAGATATTATACATATCACATAGGAAAATAATTTCATAATAAAATTGTACAATGTATATTGTATATAAATATTATATGATTTACATTTAACAAATTTTTATTATTTATGACTAGAATAAGAGTATTTAGAATAAACAGTAATCAATATGTACATTATGAAAATATTCCGTAAAATATAAATTCTATTAAACTCTTCTTATAATCAATATACTTGAAAAGTATAAATTATGAAATAGTTTGCAACACCGAAATATCAATTATATCGTCAACAAGATTATTTTCATACGACTTTACTTTGATTCTGAAGTGAAGAAGTTGCAATCTATTGCGACCTATTAATTTTACGATTCATACACAAATGTTCAATTATGCAGCGAATTTTCAGGAAACTGAGTACGATGGTTTTACTGCACATTACTTTTGATATCTGTAAGAACATTGAAATGCGACGAGAGATTTCGCGCTTTGTCACCAAAGTGTAAAATTCGTTGTACAGATACTCCCATTTTTTGTAAGGTATCATTGAACATGTTTTCTTCCATCTGAATCCATGGCCGGTCTTTGTCTCGCATTTGATACGGCGTAACATGTATATGAGCGTTTATTCCTGAAGAAGATATTTTATCATGTTATATCAAAATAATATATTGGAAGATTATTACTTTGAAATATTTGTCTAGGTCTCACTTAATTTAACAAAGGAACGAAGTATATTTTGATCAGTAATCCATGTATTTCTGGGACCATTGTGTCCGCCATCTAGCCACCACATATCTTTAATGAGTTTGATAAAGTTATTTATATTAGGATCGTCACTCGAGTTATCATCATAATAATGAAACTCGTAAAGAAACTGATTCAAAACCGCACATCCCTTACTGAAGCCCATTAGACTTAAATTTGTAGTTTCGATATTATGGCTATCGATATCCTACAAAATGTTGAAATATGAATTCAGTACCTCGCGATGTTATATCTACTTAATATGTATATAGATATAACACATTTATATCTTTTAAGAACATTGTCAAGGTATGAGTTATAAATACAGTTGCATATTAAAGTTGTAGACAGCTATATTACATTGATTTATAAATTTTTTTTTATAAATTATGGTTTGTGCCTCCGATGCATACTTCTCCCATTTTTAATGTTTTAACGTGTTCCAGACAACAAAGAAGGAGATCCCTTAAATGTTGTATAGCTTTGTGCATTGGGCAAAATGTAGGTGTGCCGTATTTATCTCCCAGTATGAAATTATCGAAACAACTGAATACTGCGTTTCTTGTTATTGTCATTCTGAAACAAAAACGAGATTGTTGTGTAAGTAACTTGATATGAACTGGACAGTTAAAAAAATTATATAAATCCTTTTAATCATTAGTACATCTAATTATCATGCATTATCAAATGTCAAAATAGAAACATTGAAATATTTCAGTTTCCATACGTAACGTTATGATAATTTACCTGGATGGACGAACAACAAATATGTAACTTCTTGGAAACTGTTCAGAAAGTATAGTTGCTGTGTTCTCTAAACTCCATTTCACATATTTCTTGCTATCTGAATGCTTTTCCATGTTTTCTTGAACGTCCTGCGATAATTTTTATTCAATAGTTGTGTTAATATAAATATATATCGTGTCGTTATATTCGTTTAAATACATATATAATGCAAGCAAAAAATTTTAAGAATAAGTTGCATAATTAATGATCTATTCTAAAATATAATGATGCCTCTCATATACTCCATATAATTATTTTTAATATAACAATAAATTTTCAATGTTCATATCGGTAAAGACGTTATATATTGCCAGTTACGGTAGATTTAAATTACTTTGTTATTCTATTCACTGGCAAAATAAATTTATCATTCTGTTTATAACAATAAATAATTTACAAATTTAAAATATAACAGGAAGTTTTTATAATTTTTAAAGAGTCGTCACATAATTTTTTAAAGAAGAAAAGTGTTTTGAAGTGTCTTCAGGTGGCAAGATAATGGAACGAGGCATGAGAGAGTAGATTACAATTATTTATTCGTCGATCGATTTTGAACATACTTGGACATCACCGCCAAAGAATATAAGAAGATCGCGCGAAATCGGCTGCAATTTCGACCGCGTGTAAATCACATCGTTGCATCGACCTGGAACGCCCGGTATGTTTCTCCATATCCAAGTTTTCGAGCTCATCGGCTGCTATCTGCAAGAAAGGACCGAGTTGATGTCTTTGCGAAGATGGAACATCGCGCTTATCGGTCTAACAATTGGAGCAAGTTGTGGATTGCGAAAGCGTCGTGAGTCGATCACAGGAACAATTGCGCAAATTTACATACAAACCGAACCGGTGGTAACTATATGGAATGGAGCTGCGAAGTCTATTTGTTTTGGTTCCTGCACTTTAGTACTTATGCTATGCTAATGGCTCCTGCACACAGGACGCGGCAGCGCGGCAATGCGGCAACGCGGCACCGCGGTAACCAATTACCGTCTTGCCTTTCCGTTCTACTTCTGAAAGTAGTACGGAAAGGCAGATGGTGATTGGTCACCGCGTTGCCGCATTGTCGCGCTGCCGCGTCCTGTGTGCAGGAGCCATTGGGTGCGTTCAGCCGATACTCCGCTAGCCTAGCAATCGTGAGCAGTCGCTCGTTTTCGCTCGTTTCCTCTCCTTTGACCCAATGGATTAAAAGGAGAGGAAACGAGCGACTGCTCACGATTGCTAGGCTAGCGGAGTATCGGCTGAACGCACCCATTAATAGCATTTTCGATTTGGTGACTCGACCCGACTCAGGGTGCCATTACATGGAGCGCGGAAACGCGGAAACGCGGAAGCGCGGAAGACAAAATTTACTAGATTTCCGTCGATCCGTTCCGTCTGTTTTGAATGCCTTAATATTACATGGAGCATATTTTGAGCGGAAAAGCGGAACGGAGAATTATAAAATATTAATTTTTAACGGTATTTATTGATTAAAAGGCTTGTATTCAATAGATAAGCTGAAAAGATAAGCATATTAATAAAAATTGCAATGAATTACGTGAACACAATTTTAAGAAATGAATACAAATGTCTATTTGTCACTATACTGTTCCGCTTTTCCGCGCAAATTGTGCTCCATGTAATATAAGGAGAAACAAACTCGCGGAACGAACGCGTCAAAATCCGTTGTCAACGCGGATACAGTATACTCCATCAAATTTCGGAGCTGTTTAATCACATTGAAAAAAAAGCTTTTACACATACTCTTCGATTACTTTATTATTTAATAAAAGTGGCAGTATAATATTATAGATCCAAACATCATGTTGATGGTTATTATGAAGTATATCTTATATGCAAGCCAGGGTACATACATACATAGGCTGCGTTAAGTACTGGCAGTGAATATCGAAACGCAGCCATACATACATACACGATAATAGCGGATTCCGCTTTTCCGTTCAAACGTGCGGGACTCAACTCGCGGAAACGCGGAATCTAATAGTTACTATTCTGTTCCGCGTTTCCGCGCTCCATGTAATGGCACCCTCAGGATCGGGTCGAGTCAGATCTCAAGTTCGATTTAAAACTCGATATTTTTAGGAACGCACTCAGTATCATGGCGGAAGGTGTGTCTCCTAACCTATTACTGACAGTTCAGCACGAAAGCTCTAGCACTATTGGCACATGCGGAACTTCATACTTCAAAAGATCTCGCGAAAGTTTTTCAGCTCGTATTAAGTAAATGTAATAAAACAAATGTACATATATGTACATTTGTTCTTTTTTATAATTAACAGTAATTACTAACAGTACAAATTTCTTACCTAATCCACTCATTTGTTATATTTATTACATTTACTTAATACGAGCTGAAAAATTTTCTCGAGATCTATTGAAGTATGAAGTTCCGCATGTGCTAATAGTGCTAGAGCTTCCGTGAAGGGGGGTTTTATCAGTTACATTCCTCGGATGAGGAAATAAGGTGCCTTGTACCCTAAGGTAATTAGTACAAGCAATGTAGACCTAGTTATTCATTCATTCACACTACCACCGTGATACACACGTTCATAATCTTTTTGATCCTTTTTACGAATCTTTCAACCTTGCAGATTGTGAATCCTTTCCGATTCCCAATCGTGCAGATCATTAATCCATAAGAATCTTAATCGGAAAAAACTTCTCAACAAAGCATATATGGGACGAAGGCCGGGTCGGATTCGAACCACGGACCTTGGTGTTACTAATCATTCGCGTAGGCACTGAGCCACGCGTCATCCCCGAGCTTCCGTGAACTATCAGTAATAGGTTAGGAGACACACCTTGACACCTTCCGTCATGATACTGAGTGCGTTCCTAAAGATATCGAGTTTTAAATCGAACTTGAGATCTGACTCGACCGACCCAGGGTCGGTCGAGTCACCAAATCGAAAACGCTATAGATTCCATAGACGCGGAAACGCCGTGCGGTAAAGTGCGTTGACCAATCAGAAGGCTGCCGCAAGTCGCCTGCGGCAAAATCAAAATTTGTGATTGGTCAACGCACTCTGCCGCATGGCGTTTCCGCGTCTATGGAGTAGCTGCTTTGCTTTGATTGGTCCAATTCACAACTGTTAACCGGTAACTCCAACCCCAACCCTAACCGCAAATAAAGGTTGGTTTATAATAGCCGTAACCGTTGATTTAAGCCGTAATCTTTAAGAAATTGACCAATCACAGTCGATTATTCTTCTCACATTCGACTGTGATTAGTCAATTTTTTAAAGATTTACGGCTTAAATCAACGGTTACGGCTATTATAAATCAACCCTAAGCCCGTACTGGATCGAAGTTCTTGTTCTTGTTGGAAAACGCACTGTGAATTTGAAATAGTGTGAAATGTGAAAACAAGAGGTCTGTTCTTTTTAACTAGACTTGTATGTACATACTTTCCTCTTTTTCTCTCAAATGTTGGAAAAGGTGTAATGCTGGGTCTACAACGTCTACAATGCAAGATAGGATGTGTTGATTGATTAACTTGTGATGACGCGACGCGTGACGCGCTCAGTGGAAACTCAGCCTATGCTAGGTCTACAATGCGAGTGCGAGTCGCAAAGTCGTGAGTCGCAAGAATTGACCAATCACAGTCGATTATTCTCCTCAAATTCGATTGTGATTGATCAATTCTTACGACTCACAACTTTACGACTCGCACTCGCATTGTAGACCTAGAATAAGCTGAGGCTGAGTTTCCACTGAGCGCGTCACGCGTCGCGTCATTACAAGTTAACCAATTAACACATCTTATACTACGTTTACGCGAGCGTTACTTCTGTAGTAACTTACGATATATCACTCGTTTACGCGGAGTAAATTATCGCAAGTTACTACAAAATCCCGTTTACGCGAAGGAAAATCCCGTGTACGCGAAGGAATTATCGTAAGTTACTACAGAAGTAACGCTCGCGTCAACGTAGTACTATTTTATTACATTACTTGTGACGGGATCACGGTCTACGACCGTGGACCGTGATCAAAATGGGACGTTTTGATTGGTTAACTCGGATGACGCGACGCGTGACGCGTTCAGTGGAAACTCGGCCTAAGGGCAGTAAAATCGGGCCCCTGGATCGCTTCGTTTTAATTGGTCGAATCCTTAATTCTCCAATTCGTAATCTCGATCGTTGCGTAATCTGACGTGACTTCGATATGGCACACTCGACTCGAACTCGAAAGTCGAAAATACAAATACATTCAGCTCGTTTCAGCTCGATAGGATTTCAAGCGACGCCCGCGCGATAAATATCAGACACGATCTTGGCGCGATTTCCGAGACCCATGTTTCGCGTTTTTCGCGATGTTTAATTTGAAAGTAAAATTAGGCTTTTTACGAGGCCTCGCAGATCGCCGGTGGTCGGCGGTAAGTGACAACGAGATAAGAGCGGCGTGAGCGTCAGTGAGCGCCTGAGCGGCGCTCCGTTTACCGTTATCGCGTCGTTAATGAACAACGTACGACGTAGTGATGAGACACGAGGTCGATCACGTAATTTCTCGCGACGCACGAGGCATGCCGGCGAGTACGTATTCGAATGCAACACAGCGTGCATTCCTTCGAGTCTCACGTGTGGACGACGATCGTCTACGCCGCGGATACGGAATACGGATCTGCGAGGACAAACGGAGGAGACATCCCGTCTTTTTCTCTTTCTCCGTCGCTCCTCCGACAATTTTTGCCGCGTAACGAGATAGAGTTCTTGTGACGCGAAAACCACATGACGGAACACACGCGACGGAAAAATCACATACCGGCGCCTTAACCTTCTGTTACGTAAACTCATGCTGCCGGATTTTCCGCGCCTTAACCTTGACCCTTTTCAGTGATGGGACACGTCGCGTCAGATCGCATGATGCAACAGGAGCCGGCGACCGGCCATGGGACAACGTGGAGTCCGCTCGACGCGTTTCAGGATGGCGCGTATTGCGAGTACGCGGTGATCGTGCTGAATCGTCCCATATACTGGAGGCACGATGTGCTGCTTCAATTCTGGCGCAAAGGTATGCCGATTAAAAATACGCATATCTTGTGATCCTGTCGCTTGTTATTGCGATTGCAAAGAATTAAGGCTATTCTACAATTGCGTAAGAGTAAGGAGTAAGAGTAAGAGTAACAAATTGATCAATCACAGTCGATTATTTTCCTCAAATTCTCACTGTGATTGGTCAATTTCTTACTCTTACTCTTACTCCTTACTCTTACGCAATTGTAGAATAGCCTTGACAACCAAGTGCCACAACTTACATTGTTAATTTATGTATCTTTTTATGTAAGCAGCTCGAGTCACCGTCACTGTGGATGGCGGAACGCAAAGGTGGCTGAAGTATCTGGAGGAACAGGGGATAGACGTATTGAACGACGAGCGATACGTACCGAATCTTATCACAGGGGATATGGACAGCTGTCCGCTGTCCCTGATCCAGAAGTTGAGAAGTATAGGATCTACTGTCATTGAGACGCCCGATCAGAATCACACAGATTATACCAAAGCTTTGTTGCAAGTTGCGCACTACGCCAGAACGCGCAATATAAATGTAATTCTAGAAATTCTTGTTAATGTTCCTTTGAAATTAATGTTGTATGTAATGAAACGAATAATATTTTATTTTTGGCAGTTAGGTGAAATATACGTGCTTGCAGAAACGTCGGGTAGATTTGACCATATCATCGGCAACGTCAATACCTTGTACAAAAGTGAGAAGCTCGTGGGAAATATACGGGTAGAGTGTCTATTTGATAGATAGACTTGTGATTGCGTCTCCATGTTACGTATTCTGATCGAGATCATTTTTACAGGTACTACAAGTCGCAAGCAACTCTTTGACATGGATATTAAAACCTGGTTTGCACAGCATACATATACCACAGATCCTGGTAGAACAGAAGTCTTGGTGTGGTCTACTCCCATTCGGTTGTTCCGTTAATTGTATATCAACAACTGGTTTGAAATGGAATTTAAGTATGTTTTATATATCTCATTTATTTCATCTAGAAATGAATAAGTCGCATCAATATGTTGAACAATCTTTCTGATTTGCTTTTCTTATGCTTCAGATAACTCAACTATGCAATTTGGCGGTTTGATAAGTACCTCAAATACGTATGAAAATTCTGAAGTGACTGTAAATACAGATACATCGGTAATATGGACTATGGGTATAGAGTCTCTTAAGGATAATGCAAATGATGAAGCGTCGTAATATTAGCCTGCCATTAGATAATAATGGATGGATGATGCAAATTATCAGACATAGTTTTAGAAGTCAGGTGGGCTAAATTAGCTTTGTCTAAGGTATTTTTTATTTGAATAGGTAGTAAACTAGATCTGCATGAAATTGAAAACAATGGCTGTGTTCAACAGAGAAATGCTTTGCAAAATTCATGGATTTGATTAGTGTATACTCTTACAATTAGCTTCGGCCAAAATTAAAAGCATATATCAATCAGATTTCTCTATTGAACCAATTTTAAATTCAGTCTTGAATCTTTTGGCTATTGGTATTGGTACTATCGCAGGGTAAAACTATTATAATAATATGTGATAACAATGAGGTAGTAGTTGTATGCAAAAATTTTAGTCTTTTTCTTCAGCGTTCTATTATCATTATTTAAATCTCAAATAAATTCTTGCCTTTCTGCGTTTTTAAAGAGTTGGTTATGAATTAAGTTTGTAAATCATCATATGTCATGATTTAATGATAAACACAATCTGGTAAAACAATAGTGAACACGATGAGCGACGAAAACCGCATGTTGCTCTTTGTATTCAGCAAATCATATTTGATTTGGGCTGGGAAATTTACCCGAGTTGGCGCCTTCTGATTATCATCTATTCCGATCGATGCAGCATTCTTTAGCCGGACAGCGCTTTCAAAATGTGACTGAAATACGAAAATAGATCTACGATTTTATTGCTTCCAAACCGATGTTTTTCGTAAAGAAATTCATAACTTGCCCGAAAGATGACAGAAAGTTACAGAAAACGAAGGAAAATATTTTGATAACTGAATTGTATTACATATATTATGCACTTAAAGCGAAAAAAAGACTAAAACTTTTGCATACACCTAATACATTATTTACTTACTGTGTGCACACGATTCTTGTTCGAAAAATAGTGTTTCCCATTTTAGAATAAAAAACTAGTTACCCAACCATAAATTATATGCAGAATTATAAGAGTGAGGTATTGTATTTATATCAGCTGTGAATTTCCCAATTTCTTTTGCAATTGTTTTACGTGTGATTCATACCAAATGTTATCAGATTAATTAGTTCTACTGCTTAGCGGTATCGGGTACCACGTTTTATCAGATATTAATTTTTAAATATAGGTGTGCAATATGTTAGGCATAATATTGCTGCGAGACTCAATGAAGTAAATCTTGCAGTAGCTATACCGTTATGTACTTATATACATTCCAATGGATGATATTAGTTGAAAATAATATAAAATATAGTTTGCGGTTCCTATTTTGTTTACGTAGTCATATGAAACCAAAGCCATGATATAGTTACATGACATTTTTAATACATATGTATGAATGTATTAGTTTTTTATCAATCTCCATTACAGTTTTCTACCTCGCAAACTTATATTCTTTCATTCAAAACTTTTAATTAGCTTCTTACAACTAAGGTGTGTATAAAGGATAAGAGTCGAAATCGAATTTGAGACCTACCAACTATACATGATTGAAACTAGAATTTGTTATATAGATGTCTACATATAGATATCCGATTAAGAAGTGTTTACTCTCATTTGTGCGTTGATTTTCGATCCTTAGTATATTCGCTGCTGATTTATTTTATAGTGAAATGCAATATTTGTCTACAGGCAACACAAAAGTCTAAGAAATATAAATACGTAAAAATATTTTTTTAGACATTTTAGATTTATGTGGTGTTTGGATGACTACGAAATATTTCTTACGTCGCACACGATTTGTAGTACTTTAATGGATCTGTACATAGTTAGCACATGATGTAAGAAGTATAAAACTCAAATCTCGTTAAATCTCTCTCGAATGTTTCTAGGTAACACAGCGAAACGTGTTTATCGCAAATATTTGGCACAGCGAGTGTCGAGTCGAAATAGTATTCTGGGCAGTACCTGCCGCTTTATAGTCGCCCGCATTCGTGAGCCATAATATTTGACTCGTACGTATGTACTCGCATGTATAACAGTGGATCGCTATCGCCGCTATCGGGGCTAGAATCGGAGCCGTGTACTTCGTCGATCAGCTGCAGCTGTCACGAATGTTTACATTCGTCGGCCGAGTGCCGGCTTGTGGTGGGGTCCGTGGGGTCGCGGCCACCGTCCAGTTCCTTTCGGCCCGTCGCGTCGCGCGGTTCACGTAATCCACGAGTGTTAATGTGCCTTATCGTCGCGCTGTCGCGCGGTATCGAGCAAATGCCAACGCGTATCTTCCCGTACTTTTCGGAATCGGGTAAGCTTTGCGACCCTCCTTGCGACGGGAATCGCAGCGGGTATATAAAAGGACACGTGGCAAAATATCTCTTGAAAATATTTGTTTAACGAGAGTATTATGCAGCGAGTAAAAATACTGTAAATTAGTATCTATGTTAACATGCCGGTTAAAAGGGATAGATTTGTGGCTGGTTGATTTGACACCGATTATCAAGACATCCTAGGATAATAAGTTTATATTAGAGTTTGTAACATTGTTATGCTGACTCGAATGTTTTTATTGTTATATTGTTTGATAATCTTGACGCGTTTGCACTGGTTATATATTTTGTATGCGTGTGGCCGTTCTTAAACGAGTTTGCTCTGAAGATTGTGAACGGGTGTAACGCACAATATCCCAATGTTTAAATAAAGAGATTATTGTTGCAAATGGTTTTGGCAGTTGTCACCGAAAGTTAAAATCATTAATTGACGTAAGAAATTCTCGTGTTTCAAACAGAAAAAATTTCAAGTAAATCACAAAATTGAAAAGGAAAATGTTACCACATACATGAGACGAAACGGAACAACTCAGATCTATTTTTATTGTTCGTCTTGTCTTTTAATTTTGACAGCCGTGACACATCTCCGGATGTTCTTGCATCTGCTATCAAAATACGATGTTTTCTCTCTTTCTGAAGAATTGCGTAGACGTTGCGAGAGATTCTTTTTACAATACGGATGTTTGGGTTACGAATTTGTTTATAAATTTTTATGTAAAACACACTTTCGTATACATTTAATCGTATATAAAATCTATTCATTGATTAAAACAATCCTACAATAACAACAATAATATTTGTACAATATTCTAAAAGAATCGACATATTTTAACCGAGTGCGAAGTAATGAGCAACCGAGATGAAACTTCCGAAACAACCAAGTGATGATGCACAGAAATCGTGGCTCGCGATGCGGGAGCTTTCCTCAGGCCTCGTACGTCCTCAAACTTCAAACAATCGGCTGTTCTAATAAACCTTCGGATTTCCGTCTCGTGAGACGCGGAGCGCGCTTTTCGACAGCAACTCGAGAGAGCCTCGCTATAGACGCATTTCGGACGCGGACAAATAGTCGCGCTTGGCTCCGAGTTGCCGCGGCTTGAGCCACCGAAATGGTGTCAGACACCGAGTGTAAATAACCTTATGAACGTAAGAATAGACATACGAGACGAATCGGGTTTATGTATATCTCTTGTGCCTCGCGCTGCGCCGCGGGGAGAGAACTCCCGGCGGTCGCGCGACAGGATTCCGGTTTCAAACCGTCGGTCGTCGCGGCGACGAGTCTCGACTTCGGGCACATGGGTCCCCGAATAATAGACGCGACAACTCTTTGTCTCGCTTTCTCCCAAACAGCACGCCTGCATGTCTAAAAGACATCTTTAAGACATCTTTTACCTTTTAGACATGCATGCTGTCTAGGTTCTCTTTTTTTATATAAATAAAACAACGCTATCGAGTTCGAACGAAAATTCAGTTTGAAATTGTGACGGTTTTGATTTATGGGCCGTAAAGTTTGTCTAGTTGTAAATTCGCGCCTCGTTACACGTGCGGGCACTTGCCGCTGAATCCCGCGTAAATACGGGGTCTTAACTTGTGCAATATATACGGCGGCTCTCTGCCGCCGATCTTATTTTCGCATTCAGCTGCGGTGGTGTTAATCTTTACGCTTGTCTGCGGACCACGTCTGATCTTGTATGAGCCAAGTCAAATAATTGGCGAAACGCCTTTGATTATTCAGAGGCTCGTTTAATCAAACTTCGGAACGAAACTTGAGTTTAGGGCACTGGTGTGGGAAAACTCAAATTGGCAGTTTTCCAGCAGCTTTTCAATATCAGAGTGTTATTAGATCATAGACGACGTTGACATGCATATCGTTTGTTCTTGCGTCTAATGTTAAGTTTGGTAGGCTGATTCTGCGTCTCATGTTATCTGAAGAACGCCCTGATGGAATCTTCAGAATTCTTTATATTAATTCTTCAATTAATTCTTCAGAATTTTTTATATTATTAATCAGAATTTCTATAAAAATTTTCAGACTCTCAGAATGCTCAGAATTTTTCAGATTTTTAAATACAAATTGAAACGTTTTTCAGAAAAACAGACAAAATCAGAATAAAATATTTTAAATTTTTCCCGCCAACACACATCTTTGAAGAAATCTGAATAAATATAAGAAAATTTTTCAGAAATTTTTTATTCATGCAGATACTGAGATATTGCGAAAATTTTTATCCAATTATTTCTAAAAGTATCTGAGAGAGATTTTATGTATTTTTTTTTAATTTCTCATAAGTCTCAATTCTTAGAAAATTTATGAGAAAAAATAATAAATTTTTTTACCAGGGCGACGAATCACAGGAATAAGAGATCGCACTTGGCGCAACAATCACATTGTTATCGAAATATTACAACGAGAACTCTCTCTCTGATGTGTTTCTTTTCAATTCTGTGATTTTGCTGAATTTTCCGGAGTAGGAAGCATACGAATCAATTAATTAATGATTTTAACTTTCGGTACTAACGATACAGCGATACGATAATATGTGTAATACAATTTATCGGTATCGACTGCAAGAGCCATTTGCGACATAACAATCTCTTATGGAAACGTCGCCAACGTCGGGATATAATGTGTTGCGTCTTATCCTCTCGGTCAGCTTCGAGGAATACTTAGTCGGTCACGATATATATCTCGAAAAAACATATTTTCCGCCACAGAGAGCCCGAGAAGCGGGATGATTCCGTGTACCGAGCATACGTAAAAAGCTGCATATATCTTGTATAAATAGCATCGTGATATACGAAGCGACGCGTACGTAAGGGACCTGCAAACAACGAGCTCGTTTTACGGTCGGTTGACGAAATATCGCGAATAGTCCAAATATACGAAGGCGTTATACCTGCGCGGGAGTGCGTATCTGCGTCGAGTCTATCTGTGAGATTGTTGCCGTAACGGCGGTCGTTGAAAAACTCTTTCATCTTTGCACGACTGCAGTGCCAAGCCAGTCGCTTTATGCACGTGTCGGATATAAATAAAGCGCCCGGTATCGATTTTCCGCATGTCGAAGGGTGACGGAAGGGTCGCAGAAATTGTAATCAATATTGATAGTCAATCACCTCGGCACACACGCCATACTTGTCAGTTAATTAGCGTTGATTATGATAATCGAAATTATACTATTTGTACGAAGATGCACAAAATATTTTTTTCGAAAGAATATAAGTGTATATTAATTTGAAATCGATTTTTCCTTGGAAAAATATTGCGGGAGAGCATTACTTGACGCTACCTAGCTCTTAATACTAAATATTTTTGCAACTATCCTGGTGACAAAATTTCCCATATTTTCTCAGAAATTTTCTAAGAATTGAGACTTATGAAAAATTTTGGAAAAAAATATAACTCAGAACTTTCAGAAATAATTGGATGAGGATTTTTAAAATTTCAGTATCGGTATATATATCTATGAAAATTTCTGATAAATTACACAGATTTTCTCATTATTCAGATTTTTACAAAGATGTACTGGCAGGAAAAATCTGAAATATTTCATTATTATTTTGTCTGTTTTTCTTTCCAATTCGTACATAAAAAATTTGAAAAATTCTGAGTATTCTGAGAAATAAGTCTAAAAATTTTTATAGAAATTCTGATTAATAATATGAAAAATTCTGAGACATTTTTCCACCAGGATAATTCTCAATTAATTATATAAATCCACTAAAGTTTACATGAAATTAAAGGAAGAATCGATTTTATCAATTTCAAAGCTTATTTATAGTACCCAGAAAAGCTCTCGATTTCAAATTGTTTTTTAACTCAAAAGCTATCCGTTCACCGATATTTTCGTCGTGGAAACAACTTCAAATTGATCAAAGAATCTGTGGATTAAAGCTCTCTTTCCTTCTGAGAGAGGTCTGGGACACCCCGCATTACGCAGTTTTCTGCACGACTGTGCGATGAGGTAATCGAACGATTCATAGACTCCGTCTCGTATATATACAGTATACAATTCTGTCGAGAGTAAAAGTTCGATGCCCCTGTCGGCGGTTCGTACCCTACTTTGTTAGTTCAGCTTTTAGCTTTGTCCTTCTTCTTTGGCGCAGTTTACTCGTTCTCTCCTTGACACGTGCTGGAACTTAATGATTGAGGAAAGAAATTCAAAATTTATCTCTCCGGTTTTATTCAATTTTTTGTTTTTTATATTTTTATTTCTGCTTGTCGCAGAACATTAATTTATCCAATAACTATATAGACGAGAAGACAAAAGTGATTTATCTGAATTTGTGCGCACGTGCTAGACGTCAATAATTAGTCAATTATTAAATGTCAGTCAAGTAAATCCCAAGTTAAATTACTTTATTAACTTTTATGATAAATATAATACATATGTATATAAAATATAGGCTATGATATAATAATATAGAACGTAATAAAAATATGAGTACATACTAAATAGACGGACAAATGCTCGTTTTTCGTCATTTTTAAAAGTTTTCTCCTGTCATTATTATGACTCACGTCAGTTCTGTTTACGACATAATGACACTTTATTTATAGTGAAATAATTTGTGCGAGAACTGTGCTGTTTTATCTCAAGGTTAGCGCTTCGAAGAAGTCTTTAGGAGATTCTTGTGTAATATGCGTACGCGTGCGCCCGTGCATTTTGCAACTAAGCGATTATGTACACGGTGGATGTAAGGTTTGTTTGAAATTGCGAATCGTTTGGCACACGCTATCGTGAAGCACGCACGATAATTCTGCAATAAATACAGAAATAGAGACTCGCGTAATTCACGTTTAGATTATAAAACGCGCCGTTTACAATCCTTTCTAGTGCTGTTTAAATGAAAGAAGGACGGTGTTCCTTAATTAATATAAATTGATGCCAGATCTTCGTTTGCCTCGACAGGGCTTTACTTTGACAGTATTTTAATTTCAGACCACTAAGATTTTAAGACCCACGAAATATTTAGAAGAGATCGCGGAGAAGATATCGTCGCCACGACGCCGACGTAAAGAAACGATTTTCAATGGTTGATTATTCAAGAACATTTGACCCTCGAGATCGTTTGTCTCCCTCGTTTTCGTTATAGGAAATTCTCTAAATCTCATAAAGTGATTTTGCCACTAATATATTAGAATGATTGCGATGGTCACTCCAAAAGAAAGTGTTATCACTCTAATTTGAGCAAATGCGGGCACTCATAAGAGTCATAAGGTATAGGAGTGAATTTTTTACTCAAATTTTTTAGAGCGGCTACTCTATCGGAGTGATAATGATCTCACTCTAAAACTATAGTGAAATCACGATTTGCTAGAGATCGACTGATAAATGATTCTAATAGAAAATAGAATGAAATTTTCCACTCAAAATTGTAGAGTGACATGATTCATTCCTATGAACATTGATCTACTGCACTCGAAAAGAGTGCCCTTTCACTCGAGTGTGATTTTACTCCAACTTATAGAGCGCAATTTTACTCTTTCTTACAGTGGCGAATCACTCGAAGTGCACAGGTTTAATTTTCACTTTTCGTTACACTTGCATATCACTCGTTTTTGTGTGGGTAATATTTCACTATCAGATTTTTAGAACATAGTCACGTTCAAATTTAGCCAAAGAATTTGAAACATTTTTTTTCACATATTTTGTATGTGACTCGCGAATCTCGAAGGAATAAGACGTCGCAGCATCTTTTGTCGCGGTTTCGCTAGGCAGATGGACCGCGGTTGGACCGCTTATTAGGGTCACTCAGTGACTGATTGGTGTCCAAGGTTCTCCCGCTGCTTAGACATTTTAAACGTGTCTTTTGCCAATCGCTTGCGCGGTTGCTCAATTTGGTACGCGGCTGGGATTGATATGCGGCGAGCGATGTGTCCGCGAGCGAAAGGCCGTGGTTATCCGGTGGATAACTAAGAAGCCTTTCTGAAGAAAGGTCTGGTGACCGACGACGACGATAAATGATTGTCATTCGTGCAGCCGGATCGAAGATGCGGCGATTAATTATTACTCTACGGCCGTAAACTCTGCGCGAAAGAATTCTAGAGCGTTTCATGTTGTTATTATACGCAAGCTGTGTTTTATTCTAAAATTGTTGGAAAATTGTTTTTTTAGATCCTTTGGATCCCTTTTAACTATAGATTGAATCAAACTCTTTGAAAATAGATTTTTAAACATCTCAAACTAGTTAACGATTGAAAATAATTGATGGAACCACCGATCCGAAATTAAGCGTTATTCATTGCAATGTTTAACTTGTTATTATTAAGAGTTATTGCGAGAATTATGCCTCATTTTAATGTTATTCGTCAAATTTAATTTTACAGAACTATATGCAATAAAATTTAAATATAAGGCGTAACATAAATTATTTAACTTTTTGGTCTCTACACAGAAAAAAGATCATTCTTATTCAGAGAATATCTTTATTTTTGACATGTAAATCTTAAAATGACATTATACAACGTTAAACAAAGATAAATTACTTGTATCAAAACATTATCCCTTTCTAAAAAAGGTATATATAATTTTATAAAGAAAAATAAAATCCTTACTATTCAAAAATATAATTTTTATTACTGGAAAGTATAGAAAATATTTTGGCTAGAGAATAATAGTACTTTCAAGCCAAGAATATTTATATAACGATATAAAGACAGTTTAATCTTATTTTAAAATTCAATATTCTCTACGTGAACACAATATTGATTCAATTTCATTATGTTATAACGAAGAAGAAAAAATCGGAAGAAGAATAAAATATCATTATCATCAAAATAATCATATTTTGTACTCTTTATGTAATAATTATAATATTCAAATTAAATTATAATATTCTTGAAATACAAGAATATGAAATTCTTTCAAGAAAAATATATATTCTTGCTTATATATGAAATAATGATTGTGTTGATTTGAATATATTTGTTTTGATTAAAGATCAATTTTTTTTCTGTGTATGAACAAAATTTTAAATTATCTTGTTTGGGATCACATTAGTGAGGATTCGAGATTCTTCTGATTGTAAGATTTTTTATTATAAGTATTATCCTTTTTAAGCATGAAGGCACGCATTTTTCATTTTATTGGATTTTATATATGTGTATCGGTACCGATACCGCGAAAAACTGTGAACTAACCGACTAGTTGTTAGTGACCCACATTCAAATACTATTCTTAACAGAATTGCAGTAATGCTGCTCGATCTGTTATGCAATGCATATAGAATACTATTACGTAGTGCCAATACCAATTTGTTGAAACCGTTTGTCAAACGTTTGACCTTTTGTTGCTGTTAATTGTGCATTTATGGACCGCAGTACATATCAATTGATTTATGTCAATTACGTTGACGATACGATTGTATAAAATTTATCTTAATAGTAGATATATATTTACTACTAAAATTAAGATTCTTACTTTGCAACACTTTTCTGTTATATCATTAAAGTCAATAATAAAAAAATTAACCGTGTGGAAAGTTTTTGACGAGATATATTTTAAGCAAAGCATAACAATGTCGTCGTTTAAAGGAGATATGATTTTTTAAATTAATGAACGATAACAACGAGCAACAATATAGCGATAATTAATATCCAATTAAGAAATTAAGCAAGTGACGTTTTTTTATTAGATACATTACAATAAAAAAAGCCTCTTGTAAAGTAAAGAGGCTACCCAAAAATTGCATCTCGTAAATATTACGGATGCGGTTAAAATTTTTATCTGGGTTTCAGCAACAGTACTCTCACTAAACGATCATTGAGCACTTTGCTCCCCAAAGACAAGGATAAGCCTTCTTGTATCCTTGGCCTTATATACGCTAACTGTGATATTCTGCTCACGAGAAAGTATTGCCATCTTTTGGCGGACTAGGAAACTACAAGGTATATACAGGGTGAACTTAAAATACTCATCATTATTAATCATTACTTTACCTATATATCTTATAAAAAATAGAGTATAATTATATGAAAATTCTTGTCATTTTTGTTTTTAAAGCAATAATGACAATAATGACAATTTAAATAAAAAGCTGTTGTTTTAACTGTTAATTTAAGATTGAATATTTAAGGAGATATGATCACTGAGATATAAGTATGGAAAAGGCACTGACACGGCTGGCGCGAGCCGAGAGAGAAGTAAACTCGTGGGATCGCTGTCTCTGTCATGCAGTTCGTGTGACAAAGATAACTATATAGCTCTCTCAATAATATGCGTATGCGTCTTGTACAGAGAGAGATCCCACAATGTCTATCTGTCTCAGACAGTCTCGTTTTTCGCCTACGGGCGTAGCATCGTAGTGCCCACCAGTGCCCACTCCATACTTATATCTCAGTGGGTATAATCGATTATTTGTGGAGGTAGATAGCGAGAGAGATACGCTTATCCTCTTATGTATTAGCAATACCAACATAAATTATAAAAATTTTTTAATAATAAAAAGCTATTTTATAATTTATTATAATAAAAAGGTAACAGACAATGCCAATTTTTAATTCCGAATAATATTAATGTTAATATTATTAGAAAATATGAATAATTTGATGTTTTGTGTTCGAAAATTATTGATTATTTGACAACGTTGCATTTTTGAAAGTGGTAAAAAAGACATGTTGTTATAGGTATTTTACAAATTGAATAATTTTTTTGAAAAGCAACTGCATGTGTTTTCTTTACACCAATTGATTCATCTTATTATTCTTCTATACATAAAAGTGTTAAAGTACACTTACCAAAAAATGAATAGTGTACGAGTTAGTTTAGATTTCATATCAAAATGTAACAGATAATAAAGTACAAAATATCTACAGACTTGAATAAAAAACGAAATTGTGTGGAATTTTGTAAGCTACAATTTTTATATCTACATAAATTTCTGTAAAGTCGATATTTTCCGAGTTATTTGCGAAAAACTGATTTTTGGGGCTTTTTGGACTCTCTCCTCCCCGCAACGTAGCGTCTACACGTGGGGACTTTTAATATGTTGAATAGTACCCTACAACAAGCCTGTTTACAAAGTTTCAGTCCAGTCAGTATTATTTCCTCAAGATTTTGTCATTTTACTGGGCTATCTATTTAAAAAAATGGCGATAGCCTTTATGTGACCTTAAAAAATCGCTTTTTTCGAAAAATTGATTGTACCATTATTTGTCCTTTTTCAGACGATACAACTTTTGTCTGGAACATTTTTCTTTTAAATGCTTTCTTTTCAAGATATTCAGTCTCAATTTAAATGTCTCATTCTGTATAAAACTCTAACTTTAATTTTTTTTTTTTTTGAATTAAACTACATGATCAATCGGCTTGAAATTTTAATGTGATATTAGTTTTACTTTAAATAATATTCTGTATAAGTTTTAAACAGGTCAAAGTATTTCGATTAAATGTTGAAATGACACAGAAAGTCACTTCAATTATTCGAAAATTTTTTTACTCATCAAAATTACGAGAAGCCATCTCTCTCTCTCTCTCTCTCTCTCTCTCTCTCTCTCTCTCTTTCTCACTTATACGATTTGCAGACTTCTCTGCCTTGAATCTCGATGGCTAGAATCTATAATTGTTATTTATGCAACTGTATAAGTGTACACACGCGCCAAATTCATTATTCTCATGTCATTAGTGTCTTCATGACATGACAACCAGAATGTACAAATTGTACATGTAACTATTATTTGAAGTTCGTATTTATCCATGGTAACAACGAGTGGACGAGCTTCAATCGTAGGCACTAATTTAGGCATTGTAGAGCTTTAATACGGCTGTCCTAGTTGAAGATCTGTCCGTATGGGACGTCACGCAATTGCAGTGAGACCTGGCATTACTAATACGTTTTTAATTTGCCATTATTACAGGTTTGATATAGACGCGAGCATTGAAACTTATTCGGAATACGGTTTCCGTTATATCTCCGAAATATTTGGCCGACGATAGCTCGGTAGACCTCCTTTACAAACTCTTTCTCACGACACTCAAGATTTTTCTCAAAAATGTTATTTCTACTTTGATATACATGGAAATAATTTTGTACATTTTTACTGATTTATAAAATAAATTTAAATAAAGAATTGCAAATATAATTGAAAATATGAAGAATAAGGAAGTATTTTTTTATTTTTTTTTTATTTTGGAATTTTTAATTGTAAGTGATTAAGTGAACTATAATACTCACTCATGCGATTTCTGACATTGACGAGCGACTTCATTTTTTATATTGGCATATATATTCTTCATATTCATGTAGTAATCATGACACCGGAATTCATGGATTATCGCTGTATTGAACGAACCATCACGCGAGATAAAATTATCTGATTTTTATAATGTCATTTACGTACGATTTGTTCTTGCATTGATCGATCATTTCCGTCGCATTATCAGAGATAACAAATAGTCACGCGCAATTTCATGCAGCCCATCGGTCAATATTCTTTAAGATAAAAATATTTATTATTAATTATATGTAATTTCTCATAATCCGTAAATAATCTTTAATGTTATAAAAATAATGTTATAAAAATAAAATGTTATTTTTTTTGGGTACCAAATGAGAAAAGATTAATCGTATAGGTGATGATATTAATATCACTCTTGAATTTTTCAACAAATAAAAACAGAAAAAACTGCTCAGAAAAAATCTACATATATAAGTATAAAATATTCGTATGTTTGTATTTTAATTGTAATCAATGTTTTACCGTATTAATTGGTGACTGACCACGAACGAACAACTAGATCTACTTCGCGAAAGAGCGAAAAGCTGTTGAAACTGTCACGTGAATCTAATCTACGGACATGACACATGACATCACGCATGCTCTCCTCGGGAGGACCGCGCGCGCATACATGTAATGTAATAATGCTTCAATTTCATCGTTCCGCATAATGAAAGATGCCACTGGAGATACGGCAATTTGCGTAATAGTTGACCGTTAGATCGGAGGCCGCTCCGCGACAACCTAGAAACCGCAGAAGGATAAATCCTGACCTTACGAGACATCGTGATTTTTATCATGGATGCCGAGTAGAGCGAGTCCTATGAAAGATTCGATGAGATCTTGCAAAGTAACGCGATCATTTTTCGTTACTTTCCATTTTACGTTGACGCCAATGTTGATAGCCGATTGAGGCATCGATAACGGGTACGAACTTCAAATCTTCATAGAATTTCTAATCAGTACTGGACTCGTACGCGTTAACAAAAACGCTGCTGTTTGTAATAGATTTCTCACGGTTCTTTATTATAATATATAATTAAGGTGTTTAAGCATCTTTTTAATGCAGACGGCATAGATTTTTCTAAGAACTTAATGGCCCAGGCAACACGCATTCCTGGTGGAAAAATGTCTCATATTTTCTCAGATATTTTATAAGAATTTCTCTTTAGATTTAGGAAAAATTCTGAAAAAATATGTATAATTTCTCCAGATACTTTCAGAAATAATTAAATGAGAATTTTCGGAAAATTTCAGTATTTGTATGTGCTAAAATTTTTGATAAATTGCGTAGATTTTCTCATATTTATTAAAATTTCTATAAAGATATGTTAACGGGAAAAATTTGAAATATTACATTATTATTATAAGTACGAGGGTCGGTACGAAAGTAATGCTTCGTAATTTTTTTCTTTCGAATCTGGCCCCATAGAAAATTTTGCGTTTCACTGACAATGGCCGGTATTCATAGTTATTTAAGACCATCTTAAGTTCGATCTTAAGATGTCATGAACCAATCACAGAGCCGTATTAGCGTCTTATAGACATTACTTAAGACAATCTTAAAGACTATGAATACCAGCCAATGAGTTGTTATTTGAGTCTCTAGTTGCATTATGTTGAGTGGTGTTGTGATCAGTTACGTTAGTGTGTCACACGAACAGTTCAAACTGGTGTGTGTTTTAGATACGCGTAACAGACAAGGACGATGATTAAATTTCTTACCGATGGAAGAAGACTTAAGATATATCATTAAGACGTCATATCGCACATCGAGAAGAATTAATACTGTCACAAAAATTTACAATTTTTAGAAGAAAGGAAAAACGAAAATTTAATTGAATTTTTTTTAATTGTGAGATAACTAACGAAATTACAATTTCGATATTTTTTTATAATGACACTTATACTGTTTCTTGAAAAAATCTGGTATTGAAAAGAATTCTCACTCAAGACTTCCGCCAATCGGTTGGAAAAGATTCCAGCCTTTTTTGAGATGCGTCATTGTTTTTGTCATCAACAGTTATGTTTTTATTAAATTTATAGGCTTTAAAAGTAGAATAAATATGAAGTAAATTACATTTTTGAAGAGATAAATGTATTATAAAATTAGTACAAACGTAACAAAATAATAAAGTATTAATAAACTACGAAACAACGTTTAAAAAAAACATAGTAATTATTAATAAAAAATTAATTACATTAATTAAATTAATTGAATTATCAAAAAATAGACTCGTAAAAAGTACAATAAAATTTTGGAACATAATTGTCTTTGAGAATAGTTCTCGAATTTCAGATTTCTTTTTGTTTCCTATAATTAACTTTTGAAAGTATGCTAGTTGTAGTTCTAAATGGGCAGCGGTAGATTTTGATTTTCTCCTATTACTTTAGTACTTTTTTGTAATTTTGCTGACAGAAAAGATGTTTTAAAAAAGAGATAATATAAGGATTATTTTTTTCTACTTTTATAATCTTAATGTCTGTCATTATTACAATCTCATTCTCAGTTGTTTTTAAAATTGTTGCCAAGTAAATTTGCTAGAAAAAGATTTATTTATTTTGTATTAGTAGAAGACTGTTACAATACTTTCAAGTTGTGTGACGTTGTTCCAGTAGAAATACTGCGACACTCACTGTATTTATTCATTTATGACTCTATTCATCCAGCAACTGCAACTTATTCGGTTTAAAAGAATAAGAGTACGATATATATGTCTCGATTTGGGACATTGTGTTCACTGGGAGGAGATGATTTTTCAGCTGTGATTAATTAAAGAAGCTATTCTGTGGAATTGTGTTCAAGAATATAGAAATGGATGAGAAATGGAGATTTTTTGTTTATTAATTTTAGGTAAATCTCTTAGCGCAAAAGTATCTCGGTAAATAATGTCATTTCCTTTTCTAATTACGGAGTATCGATGTTTCTGAAGATTTTCCGAGTTGTCTCTACACGTTGCATATAAGTAACTGTAAACAATTGCAAGACAACGATTTTTTTTTCGAGAAATAAGTTTGTATACATATATACTATGGAGCTATACGAGCGATAGGAAAGTAATCAGAGAGATAACGAACATCTATACAAAGTGTGTTATACAAAGGTAGCACGACACCCGCGACTTATTATCATTCGCCTTATCTGGATACAGTATTTAAGGAGGGACAACAGCGGCGCGAAGTTTGTAAAAACCTGTAAAAGTTTTTATACACTGTCCTGTTGTTGTAATAACATTTATAACTCACTTTTACATTAAAATTCAATGTGAGTTACATTAAAATCTAATCCAAACGCATATATACCAGTGTGCAAATATACATATATATACATATATATATATATATATATATATATATGTATGTAGGTCCGGAAGTATGTTCCGGGACTTTTATTTTTGATATCGGTATATTCCGGGACATTTGGCAGTTTCCAGGACTGTCCTGGAAAAAATTGATGTCCTACGGCAATTTTCGGGACAGTTTTTTTGAATCTGATTACATATATAGCGTTATATTCCAGGACTGTACATTTCAAAAAACGTAAACAGTCCCGGAACATACCTCTGGACCTACATATATATATATATATATATATATATATATATATATATATCCTTAGTGAAACAATTATTTTTTACGAAACGATGAGCCCGTACTTGAAGATGACCCCAATCAGCGAAATGTTCTGTGAAGAAGTAATTATTTCGATGGGAATAGCCATTTACCGTTTGAAATCAATTGTATTCTGCTCGTTTCGCATATATTCTCGTGTCGTTATTTTGTTTGTCGCATTTTATCTCAATCAGAATTATCTGATTCTAATAAAACTGCTTTAACAAAAATATTTTTTTCACGATTAGATACTTGACGTATTTTGTTCCGTGCTTCGCGCCGGATATGCGCACGTAAAATATAGCGGAAGAAAAATTCATTGTTTCGCAGATAATACGCGGGTGACGAATATAATTGGGGTTTATCGTGTAATTCACGAGCTACGATTATGATTTATCGAACGCCAGCGATTCGCTGCATCGCACGTAATTACGCGCGACCAATATTGACTTCCCGTTGTTCCGTTACGCGCTTTTCTTATCTCCTCTTATCTCACGTTGCAATCCGGAATTACGTGCGCCTTTCAATTTATAACACGTACGGCATCCGTTGCGTATGGAAATAACCGTGAAAAATGCGTTGAAATATTATAGTTACGTTCTCCAAATGAATGCGCCGTCGAAAATCATCGCGGTATGGATCAAAGATAAAAATATTAGTATACTAAAGATAAGATTTGTCTATGAATGACGTATCTTAAAAATGTCATTCATGGACCTTATACGTATATATATATATATATATATATATATATATATATATATATATATATATATGATCGTTATCTGTAGCTCATTTCCACGTCTTTTTGCTTCTTCACTTCCGTCATGTTCATTGGATCAGCGTGACTGCCAGCGAGATCGATTCTCTATGACAGCCTAGAGAGTGTCGCAATCACGTGCCGTATACCTGCGCGACGATTCCGCGATCAGGTATACGCATGCAAAAACAGCCGTGTCGCGCACAAAACCGCCGGCGACACAAAAGAGACAGCGCTCTATCGCAATCCGCTCTTATCTGCTGACAGAAGATCGTCACGAGTTCTGATTCCCTCTCTTCTTTCCACACCCGCCTCCCTTACCTCCTTACGCACTCGCGAAGGTGGGATTTATTCGTTGTGTCGGATCTAGTGTCGGATCAAATCAGTCGCGAGCATTGTACCTGTGTGACTGGTGGAGTAGGGCTGGAGGCTTAATTCGTTGTGCCGAGCTGCCTATACGTGTCCATAATTCAAGTTGATTAGATTTTCAACGAGGTTTGTTCTTTTTTTTTCTTAAATTACGAAAAGAGAGGTGTTCTTCAATAAAATTGCTTTTTAGAGAATACGATCCGCACAGTTAACGTATCCGGAAATGTGTTGCGTTCTCCAATCGCGTTCGCCAATCGCGAAAATTGTCTAATTAATCAGTCGCGCGATAACGAGATAAACTCGCAAATAGCTTCTAAAGGCTGCTTCGTTAGCTGTCTTCCTTTATATTATTATAATCGTTATTGTTTTCGATGATTTTAGCTAGAACATATATTATACGTGCGAATACATACGTGCGTTATCTCTACATAATTAACATGCTCATTTGCGTTTTCTTGTTGCTCACCGTGCCTTGACGTAGTTATTGACACTGTTGAAAAATCTTAATTAGTCGCCTGTCGAAGGCGACTAGTGAACCGAACAACAGCGTATCTGTGTTTGAAGATGTGCCCGAGCGTACATAATATAACGCCTGAAGACGGCGCGCTTCCGTTCGCTATACTTCACAGACGCTCAGAAATGATTTACATTTTTCGAAATTTTATCGCTTTTCCCGTTTTGCTTCAAAGCCGCAGAGACTCGTGCGAATATTTTGACGTTGCTCAATGCGATTTAAACGTTTCGGATAAGACAAAAATAATTGCCGGCGTTCAGAATTTGAGGATTTGATGGTAGAGTACTTCTTTTCTCTAATCATCCCTAATTTGGCATTATTGCGCGATGCACAATTATCTCTAAAAATACATTTTTCGACATTTTTTTTTCAGAAAAATGCTTTGGCATATTATAAGTCATCTAAATTGCAATTTATCTGGTATAGCTTTCCAAACCAGTACATTGCAGTAAATTTTTTAATGAAGTTAGAGGAGTAAAGCTCCAAAAAAAAGTCACGTAGTTAGCTCATAACCCAAACAGATAAAAGACGTCATAAAGACACCTTAAAGACATCTTTAATGTCTTTTAAACATGCGTCGGGCTATTTCGCGCGAACGGCATTTCTTCGTGTCACCTTTCGTAGGAATTTTATCTTCGGGCTTTCCGCGTAGAGAGGAACCATTTTCTCCGCCGGTTGCACACGTAACGTAAAACGTAACTGATACTGGGTCGACCGCCGCCGGACGTTGGTCTGCATACCCGACACGCTGGATTGATTCGAACGAGCATCTGCCGCGCGTACAATGAGCAAGCTTGTCGTTCGCGTTTCCTCCTCTCTCGTGCGTCGTGTCGCCGCGTCGTCGTCGTTCGTAGCTTATTGTATTGTGTTTGGCCCATGGCTCGTTCACACACGCCACGTTGAATCGGACTCAACGGCGAAGTCGTAAAGTCCGCGATAGTAGCGAGACGCGCGCCCAGTCACGCGGTACCCATTGTGCTCGCTTGAATTCGCTTGTATGAACGTTACCGTACGTTACGTTATTATTTTTCTCTCTTTTTTTTGTTTTTTCCGCAAAAGTGCGCGTAACGCTTATCGTCGCGGTAGTGCTCCAACTGAATGCGACCTTGCGAGAACGTATACATATTATACTATATCAGTGTGAGTCGAGGATTTTACGCTATTTCTATCTGTCCGTGCTTATAGTGCGCGGACCTCACACCTACAGCTTAGCGATTCAATAAATGCAATCTGTATTAATTAAATATTATGAGATAAATCACTCACGAATGGTCCAAAAGTGACATAACGATTTAAATTCGTTTTGTCAAGCAAGAGAGCGATCGTATCCTCGCAGGATCTTTGTTGCTTTCGAGCGACTTGCTGATAATAATAATCGAACGAAGTGCTTGCGAGGCAATCACGTGAACCTGTTTTCGCTTAGATCTATGTAAAACGTCACGTATGTACATATTTCTGTAAATTTATATTTTAATTCTTTTAAGTTCTGGACTTACGCCGCTTGCGAACTGATCGATTCAATGAAACACCTTCGATTTAAGGAGGTTCGATGGCTACAACAAAATGCAGAGAGTTTCATGAAATTTTAATATGTTGTTCTGGAATGCAAAATAGAATTATGTGAATTTTTTAGGAATTTTTCACCGTACTGTTTTGAAAAAAATCTCTAAAAACTTAAAAAGTACAATTTTTGGATTAGATTTTTTTCAAAACGGGACGGTAAAAAATTCCCCAAAAATTCACATAATTCTATTTTGCATTCCAAAACAACATATTAAAATTTCATGGAACTGGCTGCATTTTTAACATAGGTTTTTATGGGAAATGATATATTGCATATACCTTCAGAATGAAATAAGTGCAAGAAAAAATGCAAATGATAAGGAAAGAAAAATATGCACATGTAACTTAATAATTTACAAATAAATGAGCGAAAGAAAGGGGAAGGTTACCGCACATTTCGTAGAAAAATTAATTATTAAAGCATAAATTGCTTGATTTTTCGTCTGCTAGACTGCCACGGTCGTGAACGACGTGAACAGCAGCACGCATTATACGCACGCGGCGACTAATCAGAGCAATCCCCTTCATTTCCACTACTTCAAACGCTAGTGCGCTGTTTCCAGAACCCCCGCGTCCCACTACTTCCTCCGATGAAGCCATCGAACCTCTTTAATTGAAATGACAATCTTGAGTTTAGATCTTAATCTGGATCGAATTATGATGTTTATTCTAAATATTACGAGTCATCCGGAATTCCCATGCGTTATATATATGTATTAGAAACTTGCTTCAACGTTATTAACGCGAGATAGTCGATCATAATTGAGTAAATGATATGCTAAGTTGGGATAATATACCAATAATTCACACGGATGAGTAATATTTAAAGCTTAATTGAAGAAGCGTACTACCATTTGCTGCTCGAGAAACTTTATTTTTTTCTTGTGCCGCACACAAAAAAAAGTGTCAAATCAGCACTGATATACTTGTATATGTATACGCAAGAATATATAGTTTTCTTATAAGAATTTCAACTTTTTATTTCAACTCTTTTTTTCTTGACTAGACATCACAGACGCGCGCTTCGCGCGCTCTATTTACTTAGCTTTAATATTACACACAACTGTCAAAATATGCTATGACAGCCGCTTACAAAGTTAGCGCAGCAACAGAATCAATCAGCATCGCGGAAAAGAGCCAACAAAGCAATTCGAGACTTTCGAGAAGACTTCGAGAGATGCGAGTATCGATTTAACATGCCTTTTTTTAGTTTTTTTAGAAAGGATTTAACTATATAAAACATCGTTTAACTATATAAATGACTTCATTCAAGCAAGTTTTCTTAGTTTAATGCAATATAATCTTATTTCAAGATTATATATATTCTTGCGTATTAGTGTTGATTTGACACTTCCTTTTTCTCTTGTGCCGCAAAAGATATGGTTTATTCGTTACATTCTCATAAAATATTCGGATAACCAGAGTATAACTATACAGAGTGATCTTGAACTAATTGGTCAAAATCAGGGATTCGATTGGGCTCGTTATAAGGTTGAAAAAAGTTTCCATAAACGTTAGTTCAAAAACGCATCCGAGATCGCATATTATCAACAGTTGCGAAATTATAAGAAATAGGTACGCCAGGAATCTTTGAGCGTGTTAGATATTCAATGGTTAGACGGATAGAAGCGTGTGTTTTAGTTAACGATGGACATTTTCAACAATTTCTGTAAATAAAAATAAAGTTTTACCTTTTATGGCCTTCCATTTTTCTAAATCAGGTAGATATTAATAATCAGAATAATAAATTTCTTTCGCCAGTATATAGAATAACAATTAAAGTAATTTAAATCGACCTGACTGGCAATATATATATAACGTCTTTTCGATATGAACATTGAAAAACTGTGAGCCAACTTGGTTTGTCGGATTCACACAGCACTTTTTTTTCAGATCAATATCGAGACATTATTAATTTTGACCATGGTTTTGGTCAGTTGATGTAATTTCTAAATTAAATAGTTTTTAATTTCATTGCGAAAAATATTACCCCAGCCAGGGTTTGAACCTGGAACCTCCCGTATACCGTGCGGGTGTCGTGCCAATTCGACCACTGGGGCTGTGGTAATATTTATCGCAATAACAACTGTAAGATGGAGCACCGATTACTAGGTCGACGGTGTATAATAAACAGAATAATAAATTTCTTTCGCCAGTATATAGAATAACAATTAAAGTAATTCAAATCGACCTGACTGGCAATATATATAACGTCTTTCCGATATGAACATTGAAAGAGAAATTTATATCGGAAAGACGTTATATATATTGCCAGTCAGGTCGATTTAAATTACTTTAATTGATATTAATAATAATTAAATGAGTTGTAACTCTTGCGGAATGCGTTTTTGGACTAAGGTTTATAGGAACTTTTTTCATCCTTATGACGAGCCCAATCCAATCCTTGATTTTGACCAACTATTTCAAGACCACCCTGATATTTACTGATTGTTTTTTTTCCTTGTGATTGCCTATGTCACAGAATGTGCATCATGTCATAAAATATCTTGTTTTTCTTTTTTTTCCTCTTTGAATAGGTGCGTGCGTGCGTGCGTGCGTGCGTGCGTGCGTGCGTGTGCGTGTGCGTGTGCGTGTGCGTGTGCGTGTGCGTGTGCGTGCGCGTGCGCGTGCGCGTGCGCGTGCGCGTGCGCGTGCGCGTGCGCGTGCGCGTGCGCGTGCGCGTGTGCGTGTGCGTGTGCGTGTGCGTGTGCGTGTGTGTGTGTGTGTGTGTGTGTGTGTGTGTGTGTGTGAGCGAGCGAGCGAGCCTGTTTTTACTATTTTTTCTTTTTATGGCGCTTCTTGTTGATGTCCAGCTGTCTTTCTAGCCACGTTTGATGATTTGTCTGAGGGTCTTTTGGATAATATGGCTTTCTGTTTCTTGCCATCTTTACAATTCTGATATTTTATCCATTCTTTTCATCTATTTTTGATACATGTTCCAGGCTCGTTTTTTTTACCTTATCCACCTGACGATGTCCTGGATGTCGTTTTTGTTATTTCTGTGTTTGGAATTCTGTCTCTGAAGATGTATCCCGTAGGTAATGCTTCTAAAGCGGGGAACAGACTTTTGCATAACGCATAATACGTAAGCATAAGAAAACTGATTGGTCTATTTCCTTATGCCACATGTGTATGGACCAATCAATTTTCTTATGCTTACACATTATGCGTTGTGCAGAAGTGTGTGCTCCCCGCTTAAGTATACTTTTCATTTCTGCAGTACGGACTATGCAACATAATCCGTACTGCAGATTAGGCTCTTAGTTTTGCAGATATCTCTGGTTTTCGCTGCATAGGTCATTATTGGTCGAACACAGGTTTATTATCCTGATCTTGGCCTCTTGGTTTCATACAAGTGATTGTTTTGACGTATGTATAAGATCTTTCAGGCACATTCTTATCGCTTTATTGGTCTGGTTTTGATTTTCCTGTCCTGATTGGCAGATATTTTTATTCTCAGTATAGATATCATCCGTTGCATATTTCTATTCCCAAGCAAGATATTACCCATTACATTGTTCCCGTTAGATATTTGTTGTTTTCTCCGATTGTTATCGTATCGCTCAATCGACGTGCGCTCTTTTTTTTTTTCGAATAATTCTTGTCGAGCGTGACATCTCGCGAAGCGTAATCTCACGTAGTTAGTAGCTATAACGACAAGTATATGTATATGTATATGTATATGTATATGTATATGTATATGTATATGTATATGTATATGTGAAGAACCTGTTGCCCCCGAGTTTATTAGGGTTACAACCTAATCAGCAACCATAAGTGGTTGTCTCTTCTCCCCCTTTCTTTCATTTTGTTGGATTTGTCATGCTCTCATTCTGTACATTTTCTCTAGGCAATTATTCACAAAATATAAGAAACTTCTGTCTTTAATTGTTCTCTGTTCTCACTTCCTCTCTTTTTTTGTAACGATGAGCGGAGGTGTGACATTGTTAAAATGCTACGATTTGTCTACTTTCGCTGTACAAATGTATCGTCATAAAACTTGAACTCATACTTACAATCTCACAGGAAACCAACGCCCGTCCGCCATCAATTCACCACAGTTTTAGCTATTTACCAACTTTTCGCACGCAATGTTACATTTTACGATTACGCTCTCAGCCACATTTGGCCACATTCGATGATGAGAATATTGAACGTTATTGTACATATATCTATACTTAAAATTTTTTGTCATTTAATTAAGCAAATTAGACTTTATTTTATGGCAGACTATTTTTTGCCACAAAATTAAAGAAAACACTTTTTACAATATTTGTAGAAAATGTGCAGTGAATCGTTCGTATATTTCTTAATAAATATAGCAAAATTTAATAATTTCTCGGGACGATTACGATAACTTTGGTCCCTTGATTTGACGATGGTTTCTGGTAGTATTTTTTTACGTTAAACAAAAAATTATATATGTTTTATAAGGCTAACTGCTTTAATTTTCGAGATATACAGTGTTAAAATTAAAAATAAAGGAACAATTGCGATAACTTTGGCCTCTGAAATGTGTGGAGGAATTATTGGCGAAGACACGGAAAAAGTAGTAAAAAATTCTATTATTAATATTTGTTTCTATTTCCAAATTTTAATTTCAAGTTTTTAGAAATATAGGTTTTGAGTTAGATTGGTTTTTTATGCGGGGGAGGGGTTCCCCTGCAAGTGGATTACGATTTACTTTTAAAAAACGTAAACAACGTAAGACATTAAGTCTACCCCACTTTGGGTTACTTATAGGGCAAAGCAAGGTCTATTATTGTACGGTTCGAGTTTTCAACTTTCCATGCGAACCGAGGTCTATCCTCACTCACCCCCGCCTACATGTGTACGGTCTATACGGTCTATACACACAATCGAAGTATTATTTAAAAATTTACATGATTTATTTTTAACTTTAACACACTATATCTCGAAACTAGAGCGGTTAGCCTTATATAAGACCTACATAATTTTTTGTTCAGCGTAAAAAATACTATCAAAAACGTCAAATCAAGGGGCCAAAGTAATCGTATGCCAATTTCTTGTTAATATCAATCATGAAAGATATGTAGAGTCACACAATAGTTATTTGTGTAACAATAAGTGCGGGAAGTTGAAAATTGGCACCCGCGTGCGGGTGATTGCACTCGCCTTGAGAGACTGTGCGGGAATGAGATATTACCGCATTGTTTCGAGTGGTGTGTGGAATTGGCTATTTGTCGCACAAAAAACACGCGCGTAATGGGCCACTTTCCACGCACGTGTGATATAAGAATTTTACTGTTAAGTTTACCCTTACTCTACATTTTAATATCGATTGACGTAACAATTGGAATTAATTTGTAAATATTAAAAGAGTGAAGTATGCGAGAGAGTTGTCCTTAATATACATTGTGAGCGTGCATCTGCACGTGTAATAACGAGACAAGCCACTTAGCCAATTGCAGACTCTCGTGCGACCAAGTAATAAGAGAAGGACTTGCGACAGGCGCGGTATTAAATTTAGCAAGCTTCTAGAAATTTTGCTGAACTACTGCCCGCTAGAATGTCCTCCTGGTATTGTCTTAAAACAATATATTATATAACATATTGTCTAAATTGATCTTTAAATTGATATCTTGACGTTAAATTGCAATGAAAAGGATACATTGTCGCCTCAGAAATTACGAAATGGAATGAGTACGTTAACGAAAATTCCGGTTGAAGCGATCAGATCTTGAGATGTTAGTCGAGTCGATAACACGTTAGTGTTTCAATGTCCTCTTTATAATTAGCCACGGCAATGGTGCCCCGATAAGAAAGTCCTTAAAATTGCTTAGAAGAATGCTAATCTTCGATACTTAAAATTGCTTAGAAGAATGCTAATCTTTCGATATTTGCAGTTAATGAAGCTATAGGCTTACTCACGATGTAAAAATAGCTTCAAAGAAGATATGGATGGATGCCGTATCAAAAAATGTTAAGGAACGTTTGAAAATTTTAAGGAACGTTAGTTGATGTTAATAATTCACTTAGTTAATTTCTTTTATGATTCCCCTTATCGAACGATTACAAAGACTGCTACTGTGAGAAGAAGATTATACTGTTTTCCGCCATGTTTTGTCATTTTAGCATACGTGACACATATTTTTTGCGGACGCATCTTCGATTTTTACGAATTTTCTAAAATTCTATAGGTTTTTCGAATTGCTTGTTATGCCATCTAAGACTTTGCTTTCCTCCTCTCGAACTCGATACGCATAGTTTATATATTGCTAATTATCTTACCGCATTTGAGAACAAACGTAACGTCAGCGTGTAACGTCGGCGCTACTTTTTTTTTATCCGAGTTGACGAATCGCGATAAGAGCGAGAATTTAACCCGGCGCGACGAGGGTGTGCCGACGCGAGTGTAACACCTTTATTCACGTACATATTTATGGAGCGTCTCGCTTATCTGGCACTCCTGTTTACCCTCGCGTCTCCGCCTACTACGTGGAAACAGAGCGCCGCGGCCGTAAAACTTTTCATTTGAACTTTCGGCGATCAGATTGCGTCGAGTATAATGACTATTTTAAATACGATAAATTTAAACGATGATTAAAATACATGCATTTCCCGTGTTGCATTTTGTGTGGCGGTATTTGTGTTTGTCGATAAATAAGCACGCGTACGTACTAAATTCGATAGCGATTCCTCAAATGTCGTTCTTGTGAGAAAATCTTTGATAGGAGAAAAAGAAGAGTGTGTTTGCAAATCAAATATTGGCGGTTTCCCCGTCGACGAGGAAAGTCATTTATCACGGTTTTCTGCGTTCTTTTCTTTCTGAGTTTCGTCTCACTCTCGTAGTCGCTGTTTTAATTTGAATAAAAGAAGTTTGTGAATGATCTATTCGGAAATTTACTTTACAATATATTGATTTTAGTCTGCTCCGTTTTTCACGTGTAGTTTTACACTCCATGTAGTTTCTTTTAAATATATACAGCAGGATTTTCTGCTATTTGTATTGATTCGTTTACCTATAGCAGAGATCTAGAGACTCTTTCTTTTATACATTTTATTAAGATCTTACAAATATGCGCGTTAATTAACAGATATTTAAAATATGTAAAACTGATGTTTCATTGTAGTGGCACGGCGACCTCGTTTTTTATTTCGCATATTTTTGTGACGTATTTATTGATCGATAATAATGTGCGTGTCGTGCTAACAAGACGTGACTACAATTGCCTTATCTTGTATCAATGTTTGCTCGATATCTCCGTCGATTAAGATTCACGATTCACTTCTCTTACAGTTTTAATGTGTCTCTTTTACTCACGTTTTTTCTATATTTTTTAGAAATAATTAGCAAAGAAAATATTTTATTAAAATATTTTAGTTTGATAAATTGATTTCGCCGTATTAATATTTCCGCTAAGCAGTATTACTCAAATTGCAACTTTGTAAATTTATTTGGACGAGACGTACGTTAAAATTATAATTTTCAGGAAGTTAAATAAAAATCGCGACTTTATGAGCAACATAAAAATAGCTCAGATATGGTTGTCATGGACCATACCTTTGTTATTTTCTGTTATATTTGATATAAGCTGCAGTTTAGAAGAAATATTGTCTTTCTTGTCACAGGATAAGAATTAAATTGCTTTGAAAATGGGGGCGATGTTCAGGAGCGAGGAGATGGCCCTTTGCCAGCTGTTCATTCAGCCGGAGACGGCTTACCTTTCTGTTTCCGAACTTGGAGAAACCGGTACGGTGCAATTTCGTGATGTAAGTTGAATTAAGTGTAATCTTCTCCATCGATGACTTTATTTAATGTAATTAGTCTGACTAGTCTGTAATTACTTATGATGATTTGTAGGCCAGTCATATTAGACATCGAACCTTCCAATTACTCTTTTCAGGTTGCAACCACCATGAATCGCTTTGATTTAAGGTGCTGTAAGTGGGATTAATTTTGCTTCGCATAATTAATGCGCATTAAAAAGTTATTAACAATATTATCAACAAAAAACGCGATTTTTTTTATTTTTTCTCAAATATCTCGAAAACTAAGCAAGATAGGGTAACTAACTATACGTACCTTTTTTGTAGAGCATAAAATTATCTACAATAATGATCTAAACAACATTTATCGTCAAGTCAGTCGTTTAGCTTGCACGCGCCGTCAAAGTCCGAGACTCGGATCTCGAAAACTCTTGTCAAAAAATTACGTAAATTTTAATAAAAAATAATTATTTTAGTGTAAAACAAGCGTTATCCGCGACCTGTACGCAATATTGGATAACTTTGCGCGTCAATAAAAAAATCAGCGTTTGTCGTACGAAAAAAATACAAGGGTCCTTTTTTGTTGCAAATTTCGTCCACAACAAGATGCATACGATACAATTTGTTTCAAATAAATTCTAAGGTCTGAAAACAGCGAAAAACTAAGAGTAGTCCAAAAAATCAAAATTTTTTGCTTACATAGCTACAAACTAAAGAAAACGGGTCTAAAAAATCGGTTACACCCTGAAAAGTATTCTTTGTAGTTCTCAAATGATGTGTGATTTTTTGGGAATTTTTAATTCTATATTAAATGACTGAAAAAAATCATCGACGCAACATCAAAAAACGATGAAATCGAGGGTTTTCGAGATCCGAGTCTCGGACTTTGACGGCGCGTGTAAGCTAAACGACTGACTTGACGATAAATGTTGTTTAGATCATTATTGTAGATAATTTTATGCTCTACAAAAAAGGTACGTATAGTTAGTTACCCTATCTTGCTTAGTTTTTGAGATATTTGAGAAAAAATAAAAAAAATCGCGTTTTTTGTTGATAATATTGTTAATAACTTTTTAATGCGCATTAATTATGCAAAGCAAAATTAATCCCACTTACAGCACCTTAAATCAAAGCGATTCATGGTGGTTGCAACCTGAAAAGAGTGATTGGAAAGTTACCCCCCTAAATTAGTCTAATATGACTTCCTTAAATATGTCAGCTGATGCGTTTAAAGTTATTTTAAAATTATGTTTTTTTGTTTTGGGATGAGAAATTCATTGTCTGTTATCTTAATTATTATATTTTATAATAATTATTATGGAGAAAGGGGGAAGAAAAAGCGTTTCTTTCTTAAATAATATTAAATTTCTATATTAGTTAGCATAGGTAACTGCAAAAATTCCGCAACTGATCTGTTAACTGCAGAAATATTTAATTTTAAGAATATAAGAATTCTATCAAACTATGAAATACGTAATTATACTTGTAACAATATTTGTTTAACAGATTGAAGTAAATGATTAGATATGGGATTAATAACTAGATATAGAATGCTATCTTAATTCTTTAACACCGAGACTTAAGTGTTATGTTTACTTAAACACCTAAAAATAATTTATTTAAAAAGTTACAAATTTTGTTTGAAAATATTATAAATATCTTAATTTTACTACCTAAGATTTATATACTTTGTAGTATGTAAATTGTATATAATAAAATTAAAACATCCTAATACTATTATATAAAGTTTATAAATTTTGCGTGAGATATAAAACCATTTAATGCATTTTGAAGTTGTATCCTGTAAACAGTCAGGTGATTCAATTTTAATGGACTGCACATAAGATTCAATTTTAATGAGTACATTAATGTTCTTGACTACATCGGAAACTAATCATATTGAATTTTGACGTAATGTCTAGCTGAACGGCGACTTGAATTATTTTCAACGGAAATTCGTCAACGAGGTCCGACGATGCGACGAACTGGAGCGCAAGCTTCGGTACATCGAGGCGGAGGTCAAGAAAGACGGTGTACCAATCCCGGATAATCTTACGGAACTACCGCGCGCGCCCAACCCACGTGCAATTATCGATCTCGAGGTAAAAAAATTTCCTCCGAAATTCGTCGAAAGCTTGTTTCGACGTAGGTATACCGCGTAAAATAAATCTGAATAAAATAGCGTCAGGCCCGAATCGTCGTGTTTTATGACGATTTAACGATTATATGTTCGTAAAATGCGGTATTAAAAAAAAAAATGTTTTACATTTTCTATGATAGAAAAAAAATATTTTTAAACAGCTACGTTACTATAAAATAGAAAGATGAAAGTTTTTTTTAGCACATATTATAACAAGCATAAATGCCCCGCATATATATGCGAAATGAGTCAGCGTCAGTGAGTGTTTACGTTAAAGTCGGATTTTATGATAACGTTGAAAAATAACAAATGAGAATTGATATTCCAAAAACTCGTGCTTAATATTATTATTAATTGTGATTACATAAAAAAATAGCAGAATATTTTGTTATTTACAATATTGATATATTCTCTTATTGCGTGTTTATTGTATGTTCGATATATATCAATCGCATTCTCTCTCGCAACAGGCGCATCTCGAGAAAACAGAGAACGACATACAAGAGCTGAGCCAGAACGCGGTGAACCTGAAGAGCAACTATCTCGAGCTGACGGAATTACAACACGTGCTCGAGAAGACGCAAGCGTTCTTCACGGAGGTACCTAAAGTAGTTCAGCAGCTTTTGTTCGTAGCGCCGTCCTCCTTCGTGTAATTGATGTTACCGTTTTGTCGAAGAATCAAGATTCGTTTCTTCTTCTTCTATATCAACAGGAAGAAGCCAACGATTCGATCACCAAGGCGCTCATCAACGAGGAAGCACTGAATCCCGTTGTCTCGATTCGCGGACGTCTGGAGTAAGTTACAGTTTTACGGAATCATTACTCAAGCCGGTTCTTTTTCGCGTGTTAAATATATAACGTTAATATATTAAGCTCGCGTGTGTGACGTTTAATAATATTAAAAGGACGCTTTTGACGCTTTTGTAAGCGACTCCCCATGCGACTTCGCTATACTTTTGTACGCGCGCTTATTCCAACGGGATTTTCTCTGGAATATAAAAACTTCTGCTATATTATTATACATATTTTATCTCTAAAGAACCATTTTAATTATCAATTTAATTATGTAATTAATTCATTGCGATAACATAAATTTGAAATAAGTAAGTTGAAAAAATATAATGAATAATATTTTTGTGGGACAATTTTTTGGATAACTTTGAACGTAATAAAAATAAAAATTAAGAAACTTTTTTAAACGAAAAATTGCCTTTGATTTATTGCTTTATGTAAATTGTATACAATTTTAGATAATGTGTGATAGATAATTTATTTTGTTATATTTGGGTTTATAGAAAAGAATTTTAGAGATAAAGATTTCAAATACATCAATTTTCTCTTCAAATAATTTTGTTTTATATTACTTGTTTTTGAATGATAAAAATTCTTGTAGCATTACAATTAAAAGTGCGTGCGACAAATGAAATGAACTGTTATACTTAGAATTAGTGTATGTCTACAAGCAATAATTATATGACGCAATAATGTATTACTTGATAAATTATGATGTTATAATGATATTTAATTTCTTGCAGATTTGTCGGTGGGGTAATAAATCGCGAACGAGTTCCAGCCTTTGAGAGAATGCTTTGGCGTATATCACGCGGAAACGTTTTTCTTCGGCAAACTGAACTTGATAAGCCGCTGGAGGATCCGGCTACGGTTAGCTTTCATCCTTATTTTATTTTAACACATAAAAATTACTTAATTTATTATATTTGCTAATCTTTGTCGGTTATTTATACGCGTGAAAAAGGTGGCACACGCAATATCAAAATAAAACTAACGGACCTCGAAAAATTAATTTAGCTTTGTTTTAAGGACGTTCTCTCGTCCTTATACTAGAGAAAATCGATTTTCTTAGGATTTTCTTGAAACACGTTTATCGATGCGTTTGATCCTTTTTATGCGATTGTTTTCAGGGCAACGAAATCTATAAAACGGCTTTTGTGGCATTTTTTCAAGGGGAACAATTGAAGACTCGTATTAAAAAAGTCTGCACTGGCTTCCACGCCTCGCTCTATCCGTGCCCAACCAGCCATGCAGAACGTCAGGAAATGCTGAAAGGTGTGCGTACACGGCTAGAGGACCTTAAATTGGTGAGATTGTTGTGTCAAAAGAAATTACAAATGTGTAATACTTAAATAGTATATTATATGTATATATAAATGTGTGTATCCTATAAATATACTGTTATATCATAACTTTATTATTAATATTAATTATTATTGTGGTCCCAGAGAAAAATTGTCTATATATAATTATGTATAAAATATGACTATACCTACATGTGTTTTCTTTCTCTTGCATAATCTTTGTTTGTATATACAAGAAAAATACTAAGATAAATAATTGAAAAATAATTGGAAAAATAGTTTTTGCATTATTTTTTTACACGAAGGTAAACTTGTGATTAGATTATATAATGCATATATATAAAATCATATTTTGTTTATAATTATTACATTTTTGTATATGATTATATAATGATGATGATATATATGTTTACATGTATATGGACAATTTTTCCTCATTTCCTCAAGTCACTTTCTTATTAAAAAAACAATGTAAAAATTATTCTTTTAATTATTTTTTAATTCTTCTTTTTATTATTTTTCTTGTTTATACGTTCAGAGATTATACAAGAAAAAGAAAACATATATAGAAATATTTTATATGTATTTAATTACATATGAAACAATTTTTGGGGGATTAATTTTATTTTTTAATATTACTTGGCAGATTTTAATTAATAACAACATATAATTAAATTGAGGAAATATTTTAATTAATATTTGATTATCTAATCTAGGCAATGAGGAAATGTCTTATTGTATTTGAATAACTTTTCTGCTAAGGTACTAAATCAAACGCAAGATCATCGCCAGCGTGTTCTGCATAACGTAGCGAAGGAATTACCAAACTGGAGTATCATGGTGCGAAAGATGAAAGCTATTTATCACACAATGAATTTGTTCAATATGGACGTGTCGAAAAAATGTCTCATCGGAGAATGCTGGATGCCTATTTCCGATCTCGGGACCGTACAAAATTGTCTTACAGAAGGATCGGTTAGTGTACATATACCTATAAAGAATATCCAATAAAATTATAACGTGGACTACATTCTTTTTGTTGCTTTATATATTTTAAAAATAAAAATAAAAAAATTTAAACGGTTAATGTTACGATAATTGACTAGACTAGAAGCAATATTGTGTTAAATAAAAATATAATTTTTTTGCCAGACATAATAGAAGAAATTTCATTTATTGTCAATAAGAAACTTAATAAGATTATAAATTATACTTGAGTTAATATTTACAAGTGGATTATTAAGTTCCAAGCAGCTGAGCTTATAGAAACAGCGTCAAATCCGTATTTCGCTAAATAATTAACTTATAATTTGTTGCAAAGCAAAAAGTTTTTGTATTGTTTTGTATATGATCTATTGAACAAAGGAATATGGGGGTTTTTTTAGCGACAATGTGGCAGCTCTATACCGTCTTTTCTCAACGTGATCCACACGGATGAAAATCCTCCGACGTTCAACAGGACGAACAAGTTTACGAGAGGCTTTCAAAATCTAATTGACGCGTACGGTGTGGCATCGTATCGCGAAGCTAATCCGGCACTTTACACTATCATTACGTTTCCCTTTCTGTTCGCCGTTATGTTCGGCGACGCTGGCCATGGTGAGTAAATCCGAGCGAACAAGTGGAACGATGAACAAATATGTGAGAAATAGATATATATTTTGTCAAGTAATCGTTATCGGTATGTGACTTTTTGTGTTAGGGCTGATACTGACGCTTTTTGGTTTGGCTATGGTGCTAATGGAGAAAAAGATCAACGCGCAAAAGTCCGACAACGAAATTGGGAATTTATTTTTCGGCGGTCGTTACATCATCCTCCTCATGGGTTTGTTTTCCATCTACAGTGGTTTTATCTACAACGACATATTCGCAAAGTCAGTTAACATATTCGGATCTAGTTGGAGGGTCAGGTATTCGTACACCGTCGTGAGAGATAACAAAACGCTAGAATTGTCGCCAAACAAGAACGAGAGTTACCTACAATATCCCTATCCTCTGGGTGTAGACCCGGTTTGGGCTCTCGCTCACAACAAAATTGTATTTCACAATTCGTTCAAGATGAAGCTGTCGATTATTCTTGGCGTCGCGCACATGATCTTCGGCGTCTGCATGAACGTTGTCAATATGGTGTAAGTATCGTAATCTTGATGAAAGAAATTAAGATCCAGACAGCACGCATGTCCAAAATTGGGACATAAGAAGTCTTGAAGACATCTTTGAGATGAAATATTGTCTAAAAGATCTTATGTCCTAATTTTTGACATGGTACATGCTATCTGGGGAGTGATTGCAAAAATTGTACACTACTGTTGAAAGAAAATGTAGATGCGTTTCATATATAATACACGTATGAATGTCGAGCAGGGTACGTCAAATTGTGTTCTGCGTTTCTGCGCCAAAGAAGAATTACGAAAGATTAAACGATATTTTTTTATGTGTACCTATTGCCATAAGTGATATCTTGAGATAATTCGATAGAAAGCATTTCCGTGAATTCCTGTTCGCATAAAATACTTTTATTCTTTCCGAAGCAGGTTTGATTAAAGTTTTCGACGTTGATCGACGTTTTGTACATATCGCGCATTGTGACCTTTTTTTCAGACATTTCAAGAGATATGCCAGCTTGTTCCTTGAATTTCTACCACAATTGCTCTTCCTTGTATGGCTATTTTGCTACATGACTGTCTTGATGTTTATTAAATGGGTTTTGTACGAGGCTTCGGCTGAAGGTAAATATTAATTTATCTTTAAGTAAGTGATTGCAATATACATATACACACATACATAATTTCTGTGACGTAATGTGATGCTTTGTAATGCAGATCTAAGACTGACACCAGGTTGCGCACCGTCGGTGTTAATTACATTTATTAACATGATGCTTTTCAATGATGCCGAAGTGCCTGATGGTTGTTCCCAATACATGTTCGAGGGACAGGATGTCTTGCAGATGGTTTTGCTTTTTGCCGCCCTCTTGTGCGTTCCTGTTATGCTTTTCGGGAAGCCATTATTTATTCTATTTTCAAAGAGACATAGGACATCAGGAAAGATTTACGTAAGTAACTTGTTATTTTGCTTTGTACCATTTAATTCCTATTACTTAATGATTTATTTTATTGTACTCATAATTTTTAATAATAAAAATGCGGCCTTTGATTTTTACCTTACACCATATAAGCGTCACTTGTACATATATACGAAATTAGTAATTTCAGCAAGCTATTAAGCTCATTAGATCATCGCAAATATCGGTGATATATGTATAAACAAAAATTTAGCAAACAATAGCTAATAATATTAAACGTCTCGAGATTGATGGATCATAATATTAGATGAAATGGGAGAATTGGTGTTTTGTACTTAATCACAAATTCAAATGAAACACTCGGCTGATGTTATACGTGTGTTGCTTTCCCAGAGTAATGGTAGTGCATCCCAGGACATCGAGTTGCAGGCCCAAGAACCGCCGGACGCTGGGACCAGCAAGGATGCAGCGGCGGATGATCACGGTCACGACGACAGCTTCAGCGAGCTGATGATCACTCAGATCATCCATACCATAGAATACGTTTTATCCACCGTTTCGCACACTGCCTCCTATCTACGATTATGGGCCCTGTCGTTGGCCCACTCTCAGCTGTCAGAAGTGCTCTGGAACAGAGTGTTGCGAATAGGCTTAGGCGCCGCGGAAGATCAGTACATCAACAGTATTGTCCTATTTGCCGTGTTCGCTGTCTGGGCCTTCTTCACCGTTGTCATTCTCGTCTTGATGGAGGGCCTCTCGGCGTTTCTTCACACGCTTCGACTTCATTGGTACGTGTGACATACCAGGCTGTTTCAAACTGCGCTTTTTTGATAAAGTGTTTTGTTTCAAGGGAAGTTAAAACGAGTCCGAAACTGTTTAAGAAGGAAATTATTAATAGTTTTTCTGTTGATCTATTTACTGACGTGGAGTGCTAATTGATCAAATTTAGAGAATTAAGGCATTTTATTATCGTATCCTGCTGTCTTCTATTATCTTTTAATAACATTTATGCTTTAGGGTCGAGTTTATGAGTAAATTCTACGAAGGCTTAGGACATCCCTTCCAACCATTTTACTTCAAGAGCATCTTAGATGCAGAGGATATCGAGGAATAGATGCTGCCGCTAGTCTTCACAGCAATAATTGTTAGATATATAATTACTGAATATTATGCGCGAAAATTTCTTTATTTTAAATATTTTCATATACGCGAGGCCTTGTCTTGTTGCCTAGGAAAGTACAAGAAGGATTAATTGCCATGGATTGTTTTAAAGGAGTGTGACAATGTGCCTTCTTCAACAATTATAGTTATATTGATCACGTGTCTATGTACATTGGTCAAATACGCACACGATATATAATTACAATAAGAGAAGAAGAAGAAATATACGTTTTCTCAATACTTTTTACACGTTGATAACAATGTCGATCGAGAAATTGGCGCGCATTATAAAAGTTTATTTTAGATATCATTTTCAGTTTTTTATTTTATTTAATCCACCAAATTTGAAAAGAGAATTTATTTGCGGAGCCGGCTCTAAATTTTGTTGCTAGTAAATTTTTGCTAATTTTTATCTGTTTGTATATAATTCTTTTAAATTACTTATAGTTTAATACTTTCAAAAGAGGAAGTGCAACAACGTCTGCGCTTAGTAAAACGAATTCAATTGGTTTATCAATTATTTCATTTTAAGATATAAGATCCGCGATTAGAGTTAACTCTGCTCGTCCAACGTTAAACGACCATGATTGCGGTATTATTTCAACGGAAGCGGAAAAGAGATATGAAAGACGCATATGATTCAGCAACTACACTGCTGCTGATGTTGCCGAGTGCGCGTTATATTCATTCCATTAATTACCTAGTAACGTGGACATGCCATAGTCGCTGTAGCTCGTCATTAAGCACGTCGCGCGTTGTAATATTTTATAACGTCGCGCTTATAGTTCATTCTCCGCGCAGAAAAGCTGTAATCTGAGCCGTTGTAATTATGGCGCTACGATGAAGAAATTGGAAAATAAAGAAATTATGTGTTGATCCGAATCGTGTCCCAAATAACATGCATGTCCCAAATCGGGACATATAACGTCTTAAAGACGTCATTAAGACATCTTAAAGACGTCATTAAGACGTCTTAATGATATCTTTAAAACGCTATATGTCCCGATTTGGGACATTGTGTTTACTGGAGTGCCGCATCGTAGCTTGATCGATGCTCGACGGACTCAGACAAGCGGCGAAATGTACATTCTTGTATTACTAGAGTACAAATCCTCCCGAGTGATTGGTAACCAGAGGTATTCGAACTTGCGCGAATAAGTTACCATAACAACTGTATCCACCATTATAGGTATATTAATGCGACGTGTCAAAAAGAGAGCGATGTGTACACACTACACACTCGTGCGCGAGGTATTCCCGAGATCCCGATTTTCTCTCGACGACGTGATTTTTAGTCGATCTTTATATTATAAAGACGTCAAACATCTTCGGCCTATATAAATAAGGTTTAAAATAAGGGTCTTCTCGTGAATGAAATTCACGTGCCGTGATTGAATAACGAAATCCATTTAAATATTTGCTTTGTTTTTGCAAAGCTAATTAATTTACCCAATGTTATCTCTTCCAGTGCCGAATATCAGTTGTGGCAAGAAATGATGGTTGAAAATCTTCCATAAGGAAGAAAAGAAATTTTTCTTACGGAAAGATTGATTCCTAGTTTAACTTGTGAATTCAATTGAAATTAAGATCGAGATCTCTGGGATATAATTTGTGTATATATATATATATATATATATATATATATATATAGAGAGAGAGAGATAGAGATAGATAGATAAATATTCAATATATATTTTATCAATGTGTTAAAATAAATTGATGAGTATTGCATATATTGACGTGTTCTGCATGATTTTTTTCTTCTGTTTTTTATTTAAATTTTCAAAGATATTATATTGACTGTCATTTAAACTTACTTACGTGCGTCACGTAACTGAAAAAGAAAAAAAATGTTGATTAATTACTTGGTATAGAAACGGGGAATGTATGAATCTCATTTACAAGTACGCAACGAATGTTATACATATATAGATATCCTTTTTAGACATTCTTTTTAAGAAAATGTTACGCACAAAGCTGTCCCGCATTTCTCATTAGCTGAACGTGCGTGTATTTTTATAATTAGTGTATAATACGCTACAAATTATAACACAGACTGGATTTATTTTACATATTTCATAGATTATGAATATTAAAATAACTCCGTTGAAAATATTAGCGGATTAACTCTTTAAATTCCGTGTACTTTCAACAGATTTGTATGCTTCTTTCTCTAAAAATGAAAACAATTATCCTTAATTTTTTTCTTTTGCGTAAAATGGAAAGATTCTTTATTGGCAAACTTCGAAATGCGATAATTAACGTTTGATTAAATACAGAAATGTGTCATATTGGACGTTATACATCTTTTGTCTGCTGTAGCTTTCACATAAAGAAACGAAGAAATTACTTTCAATTAGAAAAGGAATAAAAAGATCTTAAAGCATTTTAAACTTTTTCCAATACAAGAAAGTCGTTTAATCAACTTTTCCTGGTCTTCATTTTCTTGCTATTTAAGACATCCTGTCTCCGCGCAGAAACAAATGAAAATTCGTAAGCCTTTTCTAATTAGAACGACTTGTATGACGTAACGTGTTGTATCCCCACTGCTTGTAAATAAGTCACCGGGAATTTGCAATTAGGACACGTCCAACTGTTTTACGGTGCGTCCAAAGATGGTATCAATTTAATTAAAGTCTAGCGACGATAATTAAATCGTGACCGCCTCCTTGTGAAAGAATTCATCATGATATGCAAAATAATGCGTCAATATCAGCCGGCTTCAATACCGTACAGGCTGAGAAATAAAAACTAAGAACAAAGGATTCCGTACACAGTTATCACAAGTAAATAGAGATGTGTTATTTTCAGTTGAGTTGGATCTTGGTAGCCTCTAATAATATTTTTATTTACGTTGCCTGAAGTAATGAATGTTTTCCTTAATATTTACGCATAATAATGGTTATTGCGATGAAATCACTACATGCGGCAGTCGAATATTGATTAAATTAGTCAAATTGGTAAAGACGCCAGTCACAGATTGGAGGGAGGTCCAGATCTTCGAACCCTGGCTGGAATAATATAGTTTTTGCAATAAATCTTGTAGTGATTTAAAGGATGCTTATTATTATTATTATTATTATTAAATCGATTTAATTATGTGAATTTACTATTCGAACTAGACTGTGTTTTAAGACTGATAAAACAATTGATGCGTAGTTTGCTGAGTAGAAAAATGCACATAAATTTACACAAAAGATATTAGGCTACAAAGATCCAGCCTAGCCGAAAATCGTGCATATCTATAACTTGCTTGTGGTATTCACATATTGATCAAATTCCACTTATTATTGTTGATTTTATAGTTAATCAGACATTTAATGATTACATTTATTAATGCAATTACGTTATTAAGATTTAATATTGCATTAATAATTAATATATTTTGTTTAATTAATTTAATATATGTATATTAAATTTAATTTAATGGTTGTAAACTCCAAAATGGTTACCAATTTTGATTAGACAATTATTTTTTTTTAATGATTAATCAGCTTCTCGCTTTTAGAGATATAAATGTTTATTGAAAACGTGTGCAAAATATAAACCAAGGTATCAACGAAATCCGCTTCGTACGCATTAAATCGATCGCGGATTTGCTCTTCAATCGACACGAGGAAAGAGCTCTGCTGTCACAAATTGTCGCGAAGAGAGATATGAAAGCGTAATAAAAAGTTTCTGCTTATTTAAGTGAAATAATCGCGCTTCCATCGGACTTTGTCTAGGAAATAAAAACTTGAAATTAATATCTGTCTTTATTGCATGGAAAAAGTGTATAAAATAAAAAAAGTATTTATTGTTTCGTACTTTTTGAAAGCTATTTATTTGATGTTTAATACAATCGGAGAGAATGTTTTTATAATATTTATTATATTAAATAATGATTGGTCTCGACGGTTATAAGTTTAAATAACGTGTAATCACAAGAAAATTTGATTAACGTAATGTATAATAATCATCCCTTGTTTATTATTTAAAGAATTTTACGAAAGTTCCAAAAAAATGTTATACGCAAACTATTCACCGGAACTATTTACAAAGTTATACGGGGTTGAATATTGCGGATCGCTATGCCGAAGTCAATCTCGACGAGGGCGCAGATATCGGAGGACTTCTATTAACTCGAACTAACAGCTTTGAAGCTATTCGATCGTTATTGATCGCACGAAACTCTCTCTTTCTCCCTCTCTCGTGTTTCGCGATCTTCCACTTGGAGCACGACGGCATGGCATGGCATGGCATGGCACTTCCGCCACTTCCGATCCAATCCTACGGAAGATCGAATTTGCGGCAACGGTCGCACCGTGGGTATTTGACAGAGTTGCGCGCGCTGATGCAACGTTTTCTCCGATTTAATGGGCGAGAACAGAGCGAGAGCGAGAGTAGAGTTCAGTAGGCGACGCGCGCTCCCTGGCTCCCTGCCACCGTGTGTTCCCGTATATATCCCGGGCGCCAGCATCCCTCGCGCATGGACCCGTACGCGCTCGATAACGCAGGTGAGTGTACGATCATCAGAGTCGGATTTATATATATGTATATATAATATATATAATATAATGTATGTATAATATATATAAATTGAAGCTTTGCGACTCACACAGTTGCGAGGAGTTGTCCCATTTTCCCAAGGGGCACGTCCCACTTCCCGAAATTATTTTCGGGCATTTATCTGAAATGCGTTCTCCCAGATTTCCGCTAGATAAACGAATATAGATGAATGAAGATTTAAATAAGTTTTTCTTTGTTTTTCTAGATTTCTCTTATGCTTATTTACAATGAACAAACAATGAATCAGAAGTGATAATCACTTCGTTAATTATACTGCCTTCTTAAAAAATTTATGAAATTTCCAGTTGCTATTTCATTGAGATTTATTAACAGTGTTTATTCAAGAAACATGAGCCGTTCGCGGAACACTCAGCAAATGATAGAACGTTTTGAAGATATATTTATAAATCGTTTATTTTCGACTTTTAACCGCTTTCAATTTAGTTGGTAGAATTTCAAGATTACGGCTTAGAGCTGCAGTACAGTTTAATCTCGCTGATGCCGACGACGTTATGCACGTGTGGAATTTCGGGATTTTACAGGCGCGGGAGCGTTAGTGTCTTGCTAATTTTGCATAAAAGTAATTGATATATGAATTGCGTTAAATATTTCATTAATTATATTAAATCGAATCATCGCTCTCTAAATTTCATAGAGTAGTTTCGCCACTAATATATTAGAGTGATTGCGATAATCACTTCAAAAGAGAGAGTTGTCATTCTAATTTGAGTAAATGCAGACACTCATAAGGTGGAAGTGAATTTTTCAAATTTTTAGAGCGGCTAGCTCTATCGGAGTGATATGATCTCACTCTAAAGCTATAGTAAATCATGATTTTTTTACTCAAAAATGTAGAGTGACATAATTCACTCTTATGGACACTGATTTACTGCACTCGAAAAGTAAAGAGTGTTCTTTTACTGAAATAGAGTGCGATTTTACTTCAACTTATAGAGTGCAATTTATTCTTTCTTGGCGATCATCACTCAAAGTTCACAGGTTCAATTTTCACGTTTCGTTACACTTGCATTTCACTCGTTTTGAATGATATTTCGCTCTTCGACTTTTAGAGAGTGCGTTGAAAGGGAGATAATGCGAGCAACGTTGTGCAGGTGCTGGTTGCTCGGTAGTTATTTTCTAATCGTCGGACAACCAAGAAGACATCAATTGTTGTCAACCGTTGCGTCGTAGCTTGCGTATAAGTTATAAGTCATAACGCCATAGGACGTATTCTTCCTCAAATAGCGAGCGCATTTGCAAAATGCACCGGTAAGTCTCGTGAAGTGCGAAAATTCGACGTGACATTGAGGATCCAAAACTTCGTGAAGCGTGTTATATGTGTTGCGTTAGTAATTGGTTAGCCGTGATGCGCGATACATTTTAGCACGGGATTTAAGAAATAAATATATTTTGTTTAGTTATTATTATTTTTATTATTTTGTGATCTAGTTGATTTTTAATTTATTAATAAACAATTAAAGATGAACCAACTGAAATCAGAATTAATTCGCGTTTTATTTTAATACAATTTAATCTTCGATAACTCGACAAGCTTCCAGGTGCATATCGTTTACATAATAGATATCGTCTTATCTAACAATAAATAATGTTAAAAATATTTAAATGAAATACAAATAACGAGAGGATTTAAAACTTTCATACAAAATAAGTTTTATAATAAAATACAAAATATATAATACGTTATGATAAATTATCGTTGATAATATCAGTTAAGAAATAATCTAAATAAGGATCACATGGTCCTTTTATAACAACTGAAGTGTCCAGCGAGAACTTTACGAAATTTTCCATATATATATATATATATATATATATATATATAGAGAGAGAGAGAGAGAGATAGGATCTTTTCCTATCATCGTTAATTCTATGGCGAAAAAAAAATCGCGGATAACCGACGTGACCATTTTTCAAACTTTATGATTGGAAAAGCGTTGGGCCAGGCGACAAAGTTTTTCCATTAGCTAGGAAGAGAGGAGTGAGTCGGCGGTTTCATCAGGGCCGAGAATCTCCCGCGTCCTCCCGGAAGATTCTCTCTGAATTGCATCCTCGCCATTAGGATCATAGCGTGCTCTAAAGCGCCTCGCGTCTTTCCCGTTATCTAGCATACTCTCAAACTTTTCTCGGCTATATAGTTCATCTTGCCGAAATTAGCGAGATAAGTCGGATGTCAACAAATTTATTTCCTCATTGATTCTCTCTTTCTCTCTCTCTCTCTCTCTCTCTCTCTCTCTCTCTCTCTCTCTCTCTCTCTCTCGCTCTCTCTTATTATTTCAGCGTCTCACAAGAAGAATTTTACAGCGGAAACAGGGTGTCGCTTGAACTTTCAATCACGTCTACCACGGAAATTGCCTACTCATAAAATTAAAATCTTCTTGATCACCAAACATTAACATGTAGGAAAACCACAATGATAATTCTGTCATATAAATAATGGAAGGGTTTTACATAAGAAAGCAATTATTGAGTAAGTTTATTTTTCTGTAAAAGTTGCTTGTATTTGAATATTTTTACTAACTACGTGATCGTCCTGCGATTTAATAATTTTATTTCCTAAATTTTGAAGGCATCCATTGAATGTTTCCTATATACGTGTACAGTTTTATAAAAATTGAAGTCACTGCAGTATTATGGCGAATAATTACTATGTAAATAGCGCTGCTATATAAATCTAATCAACGGAATATATTGATAATTTTATAATAAAATAGAAACTGCTTTTATACATAATTCCTATGTATCAAAAATATTGTCCTTTGTCGCATATATACATATATTTTGTTATTAAAATTTTAAAATACTTAAAAATTTTTTTTTATAAAGATGGATAATTAAATATAATATTGTTTATATAAATTTCTTTCTCATATATGTATATTTTTCCGTATAAACTATAGTAGTATGTTCTATAAGCAGAAATAAGAGAGAAATGTTATATAAACGTAGGCCCTAAAATGCTTTATTAGAAGTTATAGCAAAAATACGAAATATATAAGAAACAACCCAAACAGTCTTAACCCTCAAACACTCACTTTCTGGGCCACCCATTATAGCTCAGGAAAATTAGACAAAAAAAAACAAATTTGCGGAAAAATTCGCACTCAGCTGAATTTTTGCATAGACCTTTATTTCGTCGTTATAAACAATATGCGAAAAGTGCCCATCAATGTGATCCCTGCTAAAAATTTTACAGAGGGTCAAAGATAAAAAAAAACAGTTTTTTGCGAATATCTCTGTATTCATTAGTTCTACGGCAAAAATAGTTATTACAAAATTTGTAGCTTATAAAATTCTCTATAAAAAACATTCCATAAGTTTTTTTCGTAAGATCAATCGTTTTCATGTCCTGTAGCTTACAAAGTTTCAACTTTCATACATTTCAGAGATAATGCATTGTTTTCCACACTACCTCGGAGATACAGTGCTAGGCGCGTTTTTTGTAATGTGGTGTCCCCAACAGGCCTAATTCATTGTTTTTTTTTTAGAAAAATAAAACAATTAAGTACTTCTTCTTCAATTTCCTTCGTTGGGTCGATATCCATAACTTCTTCAATTTTCATGGCTTCCACCAAGAAATCTACAGGATGTACATCTTCGTAGCTGTTGGCATAGCATTCTTCGATTGCATTAAGTGCTGTGTTGAGGCAAAACTGGCAACGGGAATGTCCACACACTGCTGAATATTTTAAACCAATTTTCCTGCAGCCACAGTAGAATCCACCACTTTTCGAGCAGTTGCAAAAAATGGAGTTTGACAAAGTGTGCGGTGCAGATGGTAGCAAAGATGGAATTGGTTCTGAAATATTATTCCTCCTTATCCATCCTCAGTTTTCAGGATTGAGATTGTTCCTCGAGCCATGTTTGCATTTGATAGTACACCCGATACAAATGCTGTTGAGCAACACTATAGATGTTGGTGGAAGAGTATATAATTTCACTGTCTTATAGTAAGCAGCGTTGATTAACAAAACAATAATATCTGAATGTGTCTATTGATTCCTCATTATGTGAAGCGTCATACATCGCCAAAAGGAAGCGTACTCCTTTAGTAAAAATTAATTGTGGCAAATATACTTTTATTTTAAAAATCTGCAGAATTTCTTAAATCGTCACGTTTTTCTAATATTTTTAAAGCTTTTGATTTACCTTTGTTAAATCGAAGAGCAAATATGGTAAAAGTAAAGACCATATTTTGTTTTTGCACGTAATCACTGGCTGCGACACGACATTCGCTCTATAAGCGGGGTGCGAACTTTTCCGCAGATAAATCCTAATTTTCTAGGCTATTAACACCGCACATGGTTAGCGTAACCTAGTTTGCTTTTTTTTTATTTCGGGATCTAATGCATTAATTTTAAAGTCATTTTTCTAAAATCGATACACCAAACATTAAAGAAAAAGAATATATAGATGAAAATGACATAAAACTTCTGGTATTCGAGATATTTTGAAAAAAAGAAGAGAAAGAACCAATAAAGATCCAAACATTGAGAAAAAAATTTATTAATCCCAAAAAATATTTAATCCAATACGGACTATTAAGTTGCACTAAAAAAGGTATAACCCAGGTAGCAAACACAAGTCATTTTGACGTCAAATACTAGTCATGTTTGTACGAATGACGTCAAATGACCAAAAAGCGACTATGTCTTTAAAAATGACATTATACTGACGTTATTTCATAACGTCATTATAACGTCTATTTTTAGTCATTTTTGGTTTATGACATCGGCGACTAATAATGGACGTTTATAAGACGTCATTTTTTAGACCATTTAAAGACGTCATTTTAAAGACGTCTTAAAGTCGTCCAAATAAGGACTTTTTGTAATATAACTATTTTTACTTCTTAATATTGTATAATAAAGTAATAATAAAATAAAAACCACAAAATTAACTACAATATGTTTGTTTCGCAACTTTATGATTGAAGTGGCGAATTTATGGTATAAGTGGATGTAGTTGCGTGTGATTATAGTTTTATGATAACTATTTCATGCAGTGTTATAGCTATCAAGAAGATTATCATTACAAGATTTTTGAACACTTTAAAGATGTATTTGTTATAGACAAGTACAGTTAATAAGGAAGTATCAGGGTGAGAAGATCGTCACTGTCCACTGGATCATCGAAGTCAAGCGACTCGGGCGCGGTACTGTACTAGAGGATAGGTGGACCGCCTTGAGAGCGGCTATACGCACATGGCTTGTAACGAAACAGTTAAAAAAACTTTTTTTTCTTAGATAAAGAAAAAGAACATTTTTTTATAAACGTTTATCAAGTAAACATTTTATAAAAATTTAATTTCCTAAAAACATTTCTAGAAACCGGTATGTCGTAATGGACCTATTTTTGCCGTCAATAAGACGTCAGAAAATGACGTCAAAATAACGTATCCGCGATGACGTCAATTGTCTGTGCATTAGACCGTCATTTTAACGTCATTATGCTGCCAGTTAGTGACGTCAGGAATGGTCAGTAAAGGACCAAAATTTGACGTCAAAATGACTTGTGTTTGCTACCTGGGAATGCATTCATGTCAACCTTTAAAATTTTTTAATCAAGAATTAATTAATTTAATTAATGTTTAGTTAAACTATATAAAATATTTAGTTGCTCGTATCGGACTAAATATTTTTGGGGATTATTTTTCATTGAAAAAACCGGTTGTTTAAATTAAATCACAATTTTCTTTTAAAAAGAGATACGAGGGTTTAATTATATATGAATGGAAAGGTAATGAGTTGGTTTAAGAAAAAAAATACGTCATAATGATTTGTTTCAAAAAGTATATTTAATCGATGAGGTGAAGTTAGGTGATTTTTGTACTTTTATTAAAGTATATGATTAAACGAATGTTCTGTGCATAAAAAGTCGCATCTTTCGTTAAAAATAATAAGATAAACTTTTTTGTTTTTCTATTTTATTGTCGGTTATTAGGTCGCGCGGATCTTGATCTTCGGGGATCTCGTAATATTTTAAAAAACTTTTAATCTGGACTCTCAAATCTGATCGGAGAGTTATAATCGTAAAGCGCCTTGATGAGCGCCAAACTGAGATCTAGTATGAAATCAATGCGCTTTATTTTCACGTTATATTTTCACATAAAGTGTACATCAAAATCAAGGAATTTACATTTGCTGGATCTAACATGCCGTAAAAATATTTCTTGAGACGAACCGACGCCGCGACGCCTTGCTATTTAAACGTTATCACAGCACTGATGGGTCAACGTAACCATATATATGTTTTAACACATTCTAGCTACGCAGCGTCGAGCACTCAGCACACTAAAGCTGCTATACCGGGGGATTTGTAGTGGGAATGTGTAAGTTCCTCCCCCCCCTGGTTTCAACCTCTTACTCCTCACTCCTCACCATTTAGAAATGCTGGCGCGTGTTCCGAACGAACTGGGTTACCGTAACCCACATGTGTGTTTGAGGGTTAAAGACATTAGGACGTCTTATATCCCGATTTTGGACATAGTGTTGTCTGGAAATTTTACTTAAATTTGCATTTTAAAATGCCACCAGTCCATGTAAATACAAGCTATACATCGATGTAAACTTATCACTTTAAGAATTTGAATCCGTCAAGCATAATTGTAAATAAACATTGGTAAAGAATGTGTGATGCGGCACTCTTAGGAACTCGACTGCGTTGATATTCTTTAACAGAAGCCGTTGCATTCCCTGCACACAAATCTGTATAGAAAATAATAAATATTGTGTATTTTTTGTTTGTGAAAACTCGCAGCATTTTGCGACAATACTTTACAACCCAGATAACACAATGTCCAAAATCGGGACATAAGACGTTTTAAAGACGTCATTAAGACATCATATTATAAAACGTTTTAACTACGTCATTAAGACGTCATTATAAGACATTTTGTTATCTGGAAAGGTATATATTGCTCGTTATTAGTATTTATACAAGTTTTCATGAGCATTTTCAATTAATTTAAATAGTAAACACGAATAGAAGAAACGGAAAAGATAACGGCGTGTTACATATCTATGTCAAGACCATTATTATTACTTCTTCAATATAAAATTTTAATCTTTATTGCTATAACTTTCTATATAATAAAGCATTTTGGGATCTATGTTTATATAACATTTATTTTTTATTTCTGCTCATTAGAATAACGTACTATAATAGTAAAGTTTGTTACGGAAAAACCTGGGACATCCTGTATGTGTATGTATATATACATATATGCAATTTTAAGAAATAATTCTCTCTCGCTTTATTTGTACATGATATATAAATTACTTCTAAATGTCTTCTTTTCAATAGTAATTTGTGCGTATTATTAGCTGGTATATTTAGTTAAGCTAATTAAAAAATAGTATTTGTAATTTCAAATATCAGTACCATCTACGCAGTACGATGTCTGTATGATGTCAAGACCAAGCGGTATGTCCAATTTTATCTTAGCAAATTATAGCTATAAATACTCATTGAAGGCACTTCCTAAGACAATACGGTTGTTTATATATCATTCAATTTCTCCTTTTCGTCTTTTTCGTGTATCTTGTTCATCGTGACGTCGCGATCGCTCATGGCGGTTTTCGCGTCGCCGCCCATGCAGGTGGTGAAGCAAGTGTCGCCCTTGCCGAAGTTCTCGCCGTCCTCGATGGACTCCGGCATCGGTTGATTCAGTGTTTCCGGCAGGTAGAGCGCCAGGAAGCCTGCCACCAGGGCGATGAGGCCGAAGAACCCGGCTGGCATTCGCGGGTCCAGCGAGTCCAGCAGGAAGATCATAGGCGTGAGAGCGCCGCTGAGACGCGCGCACATGGAGCCGATACCGAGCGCCGTGTTTCTCACCACCGTGGGAAACAGCTCGGCCGTGTAGTTGTACACTATGGCAAACGAGCCAGCAATGCAACCCTTGCCCAGGAGCACTATCGTGACCTTGGCCACGGCCGCCAGTTCGTCGGTGGCGCCGGTGATGATGGCGGCGCATATACAGCACAACCCGCCTATTATCAAGAACGCGCTGACCAGACATCGCCTACCGGTGCGGTCCATGGTGAATATTATCAAAATGTATACCGGAAACTCCAGCACGCCGCTGAGGAACAACATGATAAACGGATTGCCGATGAGGTTGCCCATGTTGAGCGCCAGTCCATAATAAGCGATCGAGTTGGCGAACCAGTTGAGGCAGATATTCAGACTTTTTTTGCGGAGATTCGGCGTCCTGAAGAGATCCAGCGCGCCGTGCCACTTGTCTTCTTTGGTCTCCTGCTGCACCTTCGATTTGCTGATCAACTTGGCGGCGTCCACGTGGACGTTGCTGCCGTTCACCTTTAAACCTCTCTGTACGATGATAATCGCCTCGGCGGCGCGATTGTGCGCCCACAGCCACCTGGGCGACTCGTCCATCCACCACCAGTGGCCGAGTAGGACCGCGCTGTGCATACCGTATACAATCTGCAGCCACATGCGGTCTTTGAGCACGGCGCCCCACACAGCCACCAGCATAAAACCTGCGGCAAAGGCCAATTGAAACAATATGCCGCACACTGTCCTCCTGGACGGACCCACCAATTCCATCGTCAGCACGAATCCAGTGATGTACGCGCCGGCGGAGCCAAAGATACCGTACAGGAAACGGATCGCCAGGAAGATATAGTAGTTGTTGATCAGGGCGACTAATACTCCGAGTGTCAACTGTGCCACGGCGGAGACGTAGAATATAATTTTCCTGCCGTACTTGTCTGCCATACTGCCGAGGGTAACCGCGCCCACGAATACGCCGAACATGTACGAGGATTGCGCCGCGGCACCCATCCAACGTCGCGAGCAAACAAAGTTCCACTCCATGCCACGCGAGGATTGAAAGTGCGTCGTGTCGTAGGTCCACGAGTCGCATTCCCGGGTAACGTTCTCGGGGTCCAAATAGTGACAGCTATCGAGACGGCGTGGAAGATGTTCTAGCACGTCCGAGGAATCGTTCCAGTTGTGAACGGTGTAGTTGAACAACTCCTTGGTCAGGACGGACGACACATTCGCTTTCGGGATGTCACAGTGATGCGTCGGCACCGCCGCGACTGTCAGTAGAGACAGCATGTGCACACCGGCCGTAAGGGCGGCGAGTAAGTGAAGGCAGTACTGCCGGAACTGATATTTGCCGAATTCACCCAGGTGGGACATGAGCTCCTCGAGATCTTTGTCCACGCTCGCCATCTCGGCCGCTTGTTGAATTTGCAGTCGGGAAATTTGTCTGGGTACCTTGACGGGTATCGTGGTTATTTAAATCGTTGGTCGTCCTCGTGTTAGGCGCTGCATACGATTACGCTGAAAGGACATTTGCAGATGTGAATTATTCAGCATACTAATCGCGAATATAAAAGACTAGCATGCCCCGCCGGGCTTCGCTCCGGCCCCGGTATTTTTCTTTTTTTCTTTTTTCTTTTAGTTATTATGCTATTTGGAGCGGAGACGAATCCAACAAATTATAATTCATTAAAATCTGTCCAACCGTTCTTGAGTTATAAATGGTGTAACTAACCCGAACAATGCTACAAACTTTTCCCCGGTCGGTCTAAATAGAAATCTTCCTCCTGACCAATAAGTTATCGGTCGATTATTACTCGAAAAATTCGAAAAATTAAAAAATCGGTTTCCAGAAAATCGGCAGCGAAAAACTATAGATCAATGTATATCATATCGTTTTTTACCGTATTTAGCCTTATTTCAATGTATTTTACCATATTTGATTTTATTTCACCGTATTTTACCGTATTTTATCGTATTTGTTCTTATTTAACCGTATTTCACCAGTTTTTATTTTGTTTAATCATTCTAAAAAGCAAACTATAAATCAATGTATATCATACCGTATTTTACCGTATTTGATTTTATTTCACCGTATTTTACCACATTTTATCGTATTTGTTCTTACTTAACCGTATTTTACCGATTTTTATTTTATTTCACACGTATTTTACCATATTTGATTTTATTTAACCGTATTTTACCATACGAATGAGATTCGGTCGATTATTTTCCGAAAATTAGAAAATTAAAAAAATCGATTTTCAGAAAATTGGTAGCGAAAAACTATACACTTCACGGCACTCCCCGGGAAATTCTACCCCTATTTCATGTGGCTTCGATAAAAATTCGGCCCACCAACAAAAAAGATTCGGTCGATTATTTCCCGAAAATTAGAAAATTTAAAAAAATCGGTTTCCAGAAAATTGGTAGCGAAAAACTACACACCCTATAGCACTTCCCGGAAAATTCTACCTCTGTTTGATATACTTGTGGTAAAAATTCGGTCCAATAGTTTCTAAGATTACCCCGAACAATGCTACAAACTTTTCCCTTTTATATAATAGTAGAGATTACGGATTTACATTTTATACATACATATGCATATATTTATGTATATAGATAAAATTTCTCGTCAAGAATTATTACAATATCTATAAAAATAATTTATATTTGATAAATAAATAAAATAAAGCTTCTGTTAATAAATAAAATGGCAATCTTGCTTAAAAATACTTAAAAAACATTAACACAAGAGATATATATATATAGGGTGCTTTCCAGTAAGAGACACATAAGACACAATGTAATATTGTGTTCAACACGGGATGTTCCAAGTTCCAACAGTGACACAGTGTTACACAGTTTGACACAGTAAAAATCTAAGTTTCAGCGTGTAGATAAAGCAGGTTTATATAGTGTTACCATTTCAAAAAATTGTTAACATTTAGTAGCCATGCTTATTCTTAAATTTGAGCTACTACAATACGAAAATTAAAAAATATTTTTATTAAAAATACAATTTATCTTATATAATTTAATTAGAGGTTACGAGATGCTGACAGAAGTAAAAATTATGAAAAAGTTGGGGAGTTGCAAAAAGTATGTTAATAGAAGTATACATTTTTTGTTACTTGCTATTAAGTACATTTAACAATATCTTATATTAGTGTACAAAAATTATATTTTATAGTAAATATATTATTATCACTGTGTGTTTTTTAGAATAGCATTATTTAAAACTGTAACCACGAGAACGTTATTCGAACAACTTTAAATGTTTACTATAAATATTTGCATCAATTCATGGAGACTTTTCGCAGATTTTAATAAATAACCGTTATTTATTTATTTCACGAGCACAAATTTTTCAGTAAAGAGATTAAATTTAACTTTATATATTTTTTTATTTTGCAAAATTTTGTTTTTTTTTTTAAATCCACTCCATGAACCAATAATTATAATCCTAATAAATAAAGAAATTTATTATACTGATTTCAGATCACTCCTTTTGAGGCTAGGATGGTTACTGTTGAAGTATGATTCTTTTGCAGAACAGAATTGAAATGAACAAAATGATGCTAATATATGTAGGGTTGTGTGGGGTGATGTGCAACACTTTTTTTCGTTGCTCGAAAAACATATCCAAAAATCAAATTCTTGAATATATCATGGCTGTATAATGTAGAGGAAAGAAAATATTAAATTCTGTGTAATTAAATTTTTAAAATTTTAAATTTTTCCTAAAAATTTTTCGAGTTTTCAAAAACGTCTGTTTTAGTATTTTCAAATTTTCTTGGGGTGATGTGCAACACAGGTAAAATTAAGGTAAAAAATGCATGAATATCGAAATCAATCGACTTAAATGTTAAAGTTAGGCTTCTTAAATGCAAATTAATCAAAATCTGGTGAACAAAAAATTTCACTATGTTGTAATCGACCTCTGACAAATGGAAATTTCACAAAAAAAAATTCATTTTTTATTTGATTTCTTATATATTTTTCGCTTAAAAATTAATATAATAAAAGGAAAAACGCAAAAAACTTTATTTTTCATCATCTGAATCGCAGTTGTCACAAGTAAAATGGTTGCGACCTTGCATGTCGACACAGTGTTGCACATCACCCCAAACACGTTATTTTGCGCGTACTGGCGTGACACCAACACAATAATGTAAGGAAATCACAAAATCGCTTTGGATTATCAAAAGCAATTGAAAAACTACCAATATAAAAATATTTACCTATAAGATGACTAAAACCAATTCACGAAATCACTATGAATGTGAAAAGAAAAAAAAAACTTTGAGCTCGAGAAATTTAACTCGCTTTTCGTACAGCAAACCAGGGTGCGTGCTATCTCGCGAGTTATTTATCTAAAACAAGGTACTGTCAACACAAACACATGGCAGTATGCGGTTCTGTCAAATGTCGACATGCAAACCATCAGGAATCGGAAACGTTGCACATCACCCCACACAACCCTATCATAAAATCTAATAGAATTGTTTTATACAAAAATATATTTTTTAATGTAGATAACATACAAAGCAAGTAGACATATGTGACAAAAAGTTCATACTTCTATTATTTTATAACTTTTTACAATTTCCTAAATTTTTCCTAATATTTACTCCTGTTAGAGTACTGTAACCTGTTAAATATTGTTGAGACCTATCACAAAAACCGTTACTCCTTGAGAGACTTATAGGCCCGCGCAATAGAGCACATTTAACAAATAAGAAAAAATATTAAATATTAGGAATCGGAATTAGAAATAATAATTAATTAAACATAATGCATAATGGAAAATAATATAATATAATTAACGTATTCTTACATTTTTTCATATCCAAATATTTAATATTTATTACAGGAATATTTCTACATTTATATACCCTAATATTTAATATATACTCTTATTCCCCTATATAATATGTGTTCTATTGTGCACAGGGTCTTATAATTTAACAATTTAAAATTATAAGTTTATTATTATAGATGCGGTAAATACTCGCAAAAATAAGAATGGAAAACTATAATGCATTCTGGTGTTACACTAAGAAACTAAACTGCGTTCTAACAACTATTTTACACGGTGTAGCACAGTGTAACACACAGCGTGTGTCCTTGCTGGAAAGCACCCACATATGTATAGAAAAAATAATTTTTATCGAACTGTGTTAGAGATAAAATGATAGTTTAACTCTTAACATTCAAGTTGAGGATGTCTTGTAGCTCAGTGTGAGTGTTGTTACGTGCCTTTAGATTTTTCATATTTACAAGTTCCGTTTCTAAATTCTCAAGATAATTTTTAACACTACATATTTGTCTAGACCTTTACCCTTACGTAACTTACTTCAAATCCTTTTTTCAATATTTTCTGATCACAGCTATAAATTAATCCTATACTAACAGACCTTTTCGTCATATACTAAACTTTATTTTATTGTTCTTTAATCAGCCGCTTCAATCGTTACTTCCGACATTAAAACGCGTTATTGGTTAGGACTTATCGATGAATAATCGTATAAAAGAAGATCCCTGTTGAACTCGAGTTAGTTCTTGTCTAGTTCTTGTCTAGTTCTTGTCCATGCCCTGATAACCGCCAACGATAGAAAACGATAAAAAATTTCTTATTGTTTTTAATATGGTTAGTGAATCGGTTTATTTACGATACTTTATCAGAAATTCACGTTACTAAATACTTGATGGGATTCTATCGTAAATGTCTTATCAACTGCACATCAGTTTCTGTCGTTTTTAATATGGTTAATGAATCGTACGTTTGAATCGGTTTTAGTCAATCCATTTCAATCGTTATAAATCCGTGAATTAAGGAATCAGATTCATACCGATTCATTTCTTCCAATCGGTTTTTATCGTTTTGAAGAACGCCGGGAACGGGGCAACTAGCGCCAGGAGTCGGAGGTCGCTGGGCTCGTTGTTCGGTGTCCGGGAGTCCGGAGCGGCTACCGCCAGGAGGTCCTTATAGGAAGAGATCCCTCCAGTTACGATACTGGATTTCTCTGTTTTTTCGCCTCGCAGGGGGTCTGCTTATATATTATGACTGGATGTATTTTAAATACGAGAAGCGCTTTCTATCATGCGCGGCCTAGCGGCATTGTCGCGAATTAATCGCCGATTGGTTGATGCGGATTCAATTTATATCATTGACATACGATAGATAACGAACCGATTTGCTGCCGTAAAGAAGATGATAAGTTGTATGTCAGAAAATCCTGATAAGAAACGATAGATGTATCGGTTCGGTTAAGTTGTATAAATTTCGACGAGATGTCTATTGTTTTAACCTTATAAAAACATATACAAAGTAGAAGGCTTTCAAACGATTCAATTTATATCATTGTATTGTACAACAGAAAACCAACCGATTAGCTGCTGTACAAAATAATAAGTTGTATGTCGGAAAATCCTGATAAGAAACGATAGATGTGTTGGTTCGGTTAAGTCATATAAATATCGATGAGATATCTATCATTTTATTCTTATATATTTGTATTAATGCATACGGTAAAATTATTACCATAAATAACAATATACCATATATACTATATCGTGTATAAACGATTGATTCAGACGGGTAATAATTGTACATATAGAAAATGATTCATAATAACTATAAATTTTGTATAGTTATTTTCTTATTCGGATCTAAAACGATAGAAACTGATTTGATTCGATTAATGTTTTATCTGTCTTCTAAATATGGAACGATAGAACCGACAAAATACGATTAAAAATGATACAGATATAGCCGTTTTTAATCGTTTTCTATCGGAGATAGTTACCAAGGCAGTCTTGTCTAGTACTTGTCCTGCTGAGTTCTGCTCAGTCAGTCGTCAAATCCACAGTCTCAACGATTACATCTTCGATTCACTATTAACCTGTGTCTGAATAAAGTCTTTAATGGACAATTGCCATCAATCATTTCAACATTCAACATTACGTGGTTTCTCGCTTGTAACAGTGTTAAAAAAATGTTGGTAATTAATGTTACTACAGCATCCCTTTAAGGGAAAACAAAAATAATTTGAAGAGTTTTAAGAACTCGAGATTACATGAAGGATCTCCCGATTAAGGGGTAGATATTGATTAATTGTAGAGTGCATATTTGCATCTTTTTTCAATGTTTCTGTATTGTCATGTGAAATGTTTTTTCCCCATAATACTTCTCATTCTGGAGAGTTAAATCGTTTTTTCAATACACTTATGTTATGTAATTAGTATAATTAAATCTAATGTTATATGCAAGTTATGGATTGAGTTCCTAGGTACTGTAGTTTGCTAGTTGATAGGATAAAAAAAATCTTTAAGCAGTAATCCTTAAATGCCACCAGACCATTTACAATGATATAATTTTCAAATGTTCCCGCTAAAAGTGGAGCTCATGCTCCCATTGATGCATGATAGTTGAGTGATTGACCTACCCGTTTGTACACTTAGCAGTACTCAGTTTACTTAATTTTTTATACTATGTTGAAATTGAAATTTTAACAATATAAGCATTTTATTCTCTTTTCTAAGCCTTGAACAACATTGAAAAAAATTTTCATAACTATAAAGATAAAAAAATCAATGAGTAAGGAGACATTTTTCATGCTGGGGTCTTTATCGAAAATATATAACGTTATAATTCAATAAATTTTCAAACATTGATTAAAATAATTAATAAATATTCTCATTTTTGTCGAACAAAATTTTCATTATGTACATATTGATTATTATATGTTGCATATTAGTATAGTCAAGTCAATAATAATTAGGTTCGATTAAAACCGAAATCGAAACTTTCATGAAAATCCTTTCATAGAAAGTTAATTTTTCTGATAATTATAAATTTTATTTGTGTTAGAGGCATCAAGTTTTTTTATCTTGAAGTATGCAGTTATTACGCAGAAAACACAATGCTATATTTCAACAACCTTAGATTATTAATCTATCTATATATATAAAACAGAATGTCTGTATGTATGTATGTATGTATGTATGTATGTATGTATGTATGTATGTTCTTTATACACTCTTAAACTATTCGACCGAATTTTTACCAAAAATACATAAAATAGAGGTAGAATTTTCCGGGGAGTGTTATAGAGTGTATAGTTTTTCGTTACCGATCTTTTTGGGAACCGGCATTCGAAATTTTTTCATTTTTTCGGGAAATAATTGACCGAATTTTAAAGAATTGTATATGAAACAGGGGTAGAATTTTCCGGGGAGTGCCATAAAGTGTATAATTTTTTGTTGCCGATTTTCTGGAAACCGGTTTTTTTAATTCTTTCAATGTTTCGGGAAATAATTGACAAAATCTCAAAGAATTGTATATGAAGTGAGGGTAGAATTTTTCGGGGATTGCCATAATGTGTATAATTTTTTGTTACCAATTTTTTTGGAAATCGGTATCAGAAATTTTTCCAATTTTTCGGGAATTAATTGACCAAATCGCAAAGAATTATATATGAAGTAGGGGTAGAATTTTACGGGGAGCGCCATGATGTGTACAGTTATTGTTACCGATCTTTTCGGAAACCGGTTTTTTTAATTTTTTTAATTTTTCGGGAAATAATTGATTGAATCTCAAAGAATTATACATAAAGTAGGGACAGAATTTCCCGGGGAGTGCTATAAAGTGTACTATTTTTTGTTATCGATCTTTTTGGAAACCGGTTCCAAATGACCGAATCTCAAAGAATTGTATATAAAAACAGGGAAGGAAAGAAAGAGGGAGAGAGAGAGAGAGAGAGAGAGAGAGAGAGAGAGAGAGAGAGAGAGAGAGAGAGAGAGAGAGAGAGAGAGAGAGAGAGAGAGAGAGAGAGAGAGAGAGAAGAGAAGAGAGAGAGAGAGAGAGAGAGAGAGAGAGAGAGAGAGAGAGAGAGAGAGAGAGAGAGAGAGAGAGAGACTATTTGTGTGTTTACTACACATGTCCTCCGGGGCGAAGCCCGGGTAACCAGCTAGTTGGAAATAATTTTGTTAATTCAATATGCCATACCCTTGTTTAATAAAAATAAGTATTCGTTTCATTAATACTCTGAATCAAGAGGTATATAGTGTCTCGTGCCAAGTGTTATATATGCGCAACGAGACACAGACCGTGTATTTATACGCAAAACTACTTGAGAGATTCTTACTCTAGATTATCGAATCTCAATAACGGTTAAACCGACTAAATTCTGAGTAGGCTCAATCGATAGCTTGAATTCGAATTATAAATAAAACTGTTTATTTTTCATTTAGGTGTCCTCGGAGGTATTGTGATGCAAAGTTGAAATGTCAATTTTTCTGTTTTCTTGCACTAAGTTCTTTTGCATTAAATATTTTTTAAATTTTGATTAAATTTAAAAAATGCAACAGCTTTTTTCCAAAAATTTATTCTTACTTGGTGTCATTTTCTGATATTATATTTTTTGTAGGTAGACAGGCGCGTATACTTGACGCCTTTTTTGTGCCTTTTTAAAAAAAAATAAATTTTTATAAATTAAATTATCAGAATTACTTTTAATTAGATCTAATGGTGTTATATTATGATATATAATATAGATATTATACGTTATATTATAATAAATTATTCTTTTTTGTAGAAAACAGATTTTTTAATTACAATAATTATTTTGCGTACAATGCTAAAAAATCTAGTTTGTCTATGTCGGTAATGCAATCTTTTTTCGTATTACGTTGCAAATTATATTTGACCTTTTTACGTGACGCATTTTGCAGTAAAATGCTGATGCTTATACTTTTATTATACTTTGATCTAATTGCTTAATCGATTAAATAACTTGAAAATTAGTATATCAATTCTTTCTTTATACAATAAAAATTAAATTTCTCGGTAATTTTACGGTAATGTAATACATGTATATATCATTAAAGTACCTATGAAAAAATAGAAATAGAAATATGTAGATTGTCGTAATAATATTGACGCGCGATATGTGAAATTCTATATTGTGATAAATTGGGATCTAATTAACTGCTATTAAAAGTTAGAAATTGGTTTACCGAACACAAATTAGACATAAAGCTTTTAACACAAAGCTTATTGTTGATATTAAAAGGTACCTTTCGTCTATAATTATGCAGCGCACAACGAGTAGCATCCACTCGATCACAACCAGGATATCACAAAAAATGACAAGTGGATGGCTCGTGTGTGGATGATCGATAAATTTGCCGGTACATCGGTCCCGATCGCGAAACGTGGGAGAGCGGCTGCGCGAACCACCGCTGCCTAATGCCTTCGGCGAGCTGAGAAGAACGACTGGTTTTCCGTTCTCCAACTTGAATCCAGGAGATTGGACGATTCCTCCAAGTAGACTTTATAGTACTTAATGAAATTTGCGGCTGCTCTTGCACGCTACACAGTCACTCGCGATCGTCACTCGCGCTCAACCTCTTCCGCGTGATGGATTATTTCTTTTAGTTCAGTAAATTCCACTCTGCGAGATGCAGCGCCCGTCCGGGAAAAAGAGTTTCGCGCAAGGCGATTGCGTTATCAATAACCGACGACCATAGTTGGGAGCTTATAAATAGTTGTTGCCTGCAAATTATTAAAAGTACTCAACACACATGACCTTACGCAGTAATGTATTTACTGTGATTACTAGCAGTAGTTTCATGTAGAATTTCTTAATAGAATAAATAATCTTTCTGCTGTTATTTTTTATTAAATTAAATAGTTTTTTTATTGCATTTTTTGTGCACACTATGGTTCTAATCTCTACTCTGAAGAGATTAGAAAGGATAAAAAAATCATAAAAATGAAAACACCATAGTATTATTCATGTTCATCTATTAAATCTATTTTATCCTAAGGAATTATTGATTGCGTAAATTAAAAATGTAATTAAAATAAATAAAAAATAATATTTTATAATAATTACACTTTTTCCTTCTTTGAAAGATGTAGATAGTTTATAATATGTGGAGCAAAAATATATGATTATATAATAAATATATTTATAATGATATATATTTTACAAAATCATTAAAATAATTTGTTATTACATTTTAAGTAGCTCTCTTTTACGGTCCAGATTCAATTCCAATTCAATTTTGATTATCAGATGATAATTTTTACACAATTATTTAGGTAATATTATTATCTAATCAATCCAATTGCGAGAGTGTAGAGTTTGGATATTTTTCGACCTAATTACACAGTAAAAAATAAAATGTTAATCGTAACATTTTTCAAATGTCCCAGAAAGTCCACTCTAAATTTTATGTTAAAATAACTCATTCATCGTGTGTTACTTGTTGACAAATTAGAAATGTTAATTTATTGACACTATATTTTATATTTATATGTGTTTTTTTTAACTTTAAGTGTAATGTAAAAATAACTTGTACAAAATGTCGATATAACATTTTGCTTCGTCTGATTTAATGTAACTCTTACGAAATGTATATTATACATTTTATTTTGAGTTATATTAACACATATTTTAGTAAATTTGATTATTTTATATGTCAAAGTTTACGATTATTTGAGAAGATTTACTTTAACTTTTGTTTATGTTAAAATAACTTTAAGATGTGTTGATTTTTTGAAATAATTATATTAAAAGAACTCAAAATAATATTTAATTTCTAAATGACATACATAAGGTATTAGTTATCACGTTGACATAAATATAACACATGAAAATGTTACGAAAATAATAACATAGCTGTTGTATGTTAATTTTACATTGAAATAATAGTCAAATCTTGGTAACACAAGAAAATTTTAACATTTGGACGCACGATTTTTTACTGTGTATTGATAGTATCTTTGATTTTTTTATATATCATATTTTTAAAATAATATTTCAATAATATTTCAAGTAATAAGCTATTGAAAAAACACTTGTGGTTTAACTTGTGAAGTAAACCAGATTTCTTATCAGTCACATGTTACTGTATCACTGTACTGATTACGCTTGCAAACTCTCGGCACTGTAATTTTGAGAGCGTGTTACGGATGGTACTGATCGATGATAGCAGTTATTTTCGATACTCGAATAATAGCACGTATATGCGCGACCATCGAAGCATGACGATATCGCATATTATCATAGTATTTCTTTATGTATACAGATTTGTCGCAGAATATTGCTGACATTTTACTTTGATAAATGCTCACTTTTTGCGTCGAGGTGCCAATCTCCGTAGTATCGAAGTTTATAGAATAAAGAAGAGAAAGGAATCAACTTTTTGCGATATTATGAAATTACTTCGCCATTTAGAAAGAAAACAGAACGTTGAATACCGAATGAGAAGCTGTCGATTTCGGGATTATGTTTTTGTGAAAATATCATGAGATAAAAGCACGCAATTACTAGAAATTGATAATTATTAAAAGTATTGTTTAATTATCAATTATTTTTATTGTAATACGCTAAGCAATATAAAAATATTTTATGAAGTCAGTTAATCCATAACATTGTTAATTGGCATCAGCTTCATACTTAATTATAAATTGCCTTGAGTCTACAAAAAATTATAAAGATTCGTCGCCTACGGAATATTTCAGCGTGACTTTGTCGACTTCAAGAATACAGTTGCTACGGTCTCTACCTACGCCGTGTGAGGCTCATTTTGTTATTGTGTCGCGTATTTTCACAAATGTCGCGACACAAATAAATGCGACAGCTTTATACGCCGCGATATCTTCACGTTGAAAACTAATCGCACTGTCATTATCATAAATCCATCACATTATTCCTAGATTTTGATACCGCTGATAATCGCATGGCGTCCGCGATAACGCGAGTCTTAAAAAGTTTCACGTTTGAATATTTTTTGCGCAATTGAATATTTTATTCTAACGTGCACGTTTCTTTTATCTTAAATCGTTAATTGATAGAATAATTGAGACCAATGTCGGAGAGATTCTCGATAGAATCAATTTACTGCGTTTTCTTCAAAATTTTCGAACACGAGACGCGCATCTCTGTATAATTTTAAACCACAATTTTGGTACCACTGTCACTATCAGCATCACTATGCTGCTTCTTCTCAAACTTCTTGCGACACATTGTCTCGCGGCGGAATCAGCGGATGGCTATATTCTTTCAGAGACGAAGCTGATAACTGTGTCAATGAACGCAGAAGTGGAAATGGGGTACGCCGAACTCCACAGTGCGTAATTGATTGACATTAAATAAATTATTGTTTGGTTGATTAACCGCTGTTAGATGATGATAATATGCTCACACACGTTCTAACACAGCTTTACCGCCAGCCGACTTTAAACGATATGTTTGCCACACGTTAAGTAATGCCCAACAGCTTTGATGCTACTTTGAATTTCTGGAGCGTCATTGGTCCAAACTCTTCTTCAATTAAGCGTGTACTTAAACGTGTGCCTTGTGTCCTTGACATTACATAGCCAGCCTATAGCGAGGCAATAATTGCCTGATTGTCGCGGGACGTGCGAGAAATTGCGGCTGCTCGGTCTCGTGAAAGACGACAAGTAGATAGATTATTCATAATTAGTCGATGTTTCAAGTTGCCAAAGCTCACTTCGTGCGTCGAAAGATCGATTGGCAATCGCGCGTATTCACTTGCGATTTGTCCGTGGGTCGATCTGTCGCATTTAACGAAATTTGACGTACATACACGGAAACGTAATGACTGTGATCGATTTTGCGACTGATTCTCGACTGGCAGATCTGCAGGAGTTTCCTTTTCTTGTTTTCAAACCGCTGATTGATTAATAATTTATGGTAAAACTAAGTCGTTATCGCTTTAACGAGTTTTTGCGAATACATTAAAATAGTTAACCTTGCTTTTAAAATTTTAAATGCAATTGCGGTGTTCCTCGCGCGTGTAGACGCGCGAGCGCATGAATATATAATCGTCGATAAAAGAGAAAGTTATTACCGGGGCTTGAATCGCTTTTATCCACGAGAAGCGAGGACATAATTTCGAGATAATTTGTGCCAGCGATACGACGACAAACACGCCCCGTGTGTACGACCAACAATGTCGATTGAGTGACCAATATATATATTGTTTTGTCATTTCGTTTAGCAGAATCGAGTTTCAAGATAATATCGCGTGACTAACTCGACATTTTTCTAATTCAATTTAACCAGTGCAGGTTAAAAGTTTTATATGCTAATTGCAGATACGATTTAAATGTCACGCTCATATTTATCGCAATATATCTCGCGTCGCGGGGCCGAGCGGGGCTTTTTTCTGCCAGATTCATTCGTTTAGTGCAAAAACGAATCGATTAAGCCTAATTTCATCGAAATCGGTGAGGAGGGAGCTCTCCTTCAGTTTTACCCAATATAGATAACTCGTGTAATATCGATTATGCTAATTCGTAAGCTATTACAATCAATGAAAAAAAATTATGTAATATCGATAATTATAAATATATCAAGTCTTTGATGTTTGAGATGAGTTGTACTCGTTGTCAGAGATGTTAAAAAATAAACGCATTCTTGTATTTGTAAAACACAAAGGTCATTGTATGACCAATGATAGCATTTATTATAAAAAAATTAAAAAACTCTAAAAAGTATGAAATAATACTTTAAAAATTTTTTTTCAATATTTTGGAGTCAGCGCCAAATTAATAATTACTAAATAAATTTAGCGCCGACTCCAAAAAATTGAAAGGAATTTTTAACCCCGTAACGCCCGCATTTTGATTTTGCTGTCATAAAATTCTGAAACTCATATATTTGGCTTATTTTATTATTTGAAGGTGAAAAAAACCGGTAGAAAAAGATTTGGAGCCCAAAGGGTGAAAATTGTGTTATAGTAGTTTAAATTATGTTATAGTGCAACGTTGACCTTGCCATTCTACAGCCAAAGATTAAAATAACTCCCGCAATCATTTTTTATATTTATTTACTCTTTAACTAAAGGGATCAACACGTATTTACGAAAAAATAAGTCTAACCTTGTTTCTCGAGCACGTTCCTCGGATGATTTTCGGTCTCGTGGTTGCATGAAGTAATATTGCACTATATTGCAACTGTGGGCACTAGAAGGTTAAAAGTATTATTAATTTGGCGCCGATTTAAATAAATTGAGAGAAATTCTTAAAAGTATTATTAATTTGGCGCTGATTCCAAAAAAAGTATTATTTCTTGTTTTTTAGAGCTTTTTTATTTTTTAAATTAAAAAAAAAATTTTAAAGTCGGTTCTATTTAAAAAGATTTTTTTTATTCTATATTTTTAAAACATTTTTTTATATATATATTTCATATTTTTTTAGTGCTTTATTCAATAAATATGAATAATGAAATCGATTAAAAAATAATAATTCATTAGTAACTTGTAATTATTATCGTATATTTCCTTACTGCTTAGCACTCTGATGTTCTAACACAATATTTTATGTACTAAAACCTACCTGAAGGATTGCTCTATAGGACAGTGAAAAGCGCATCTAAATCCGTCCAGTAGTGTCAGAGAAAATCGTGGACATACCTACGTACATACTCGCCGAATTGAAAAAAAACCTTCTTTCTTTTTCAAATCGGTTAAAAATAAAATCTATTTCTATAAATGCTGTAAACACAATAATTTTTAATGTAACCCAAACACCTAATATTATTATTTCGAATAAAGGTAAAACTCTATTAAAGAAGGATCTTCAATGATCTTGTCTTTCACATATATTACGGGTCACCCTTCTGAGTAATCTTCAAAATAGTTCAAAAAGTTTTAGCCGTTGCTCGGTGTTGTCGGGTTAATCGGACCGATGGGTTTTTAAGGGGCGGAGGGGGAATGAAAAATTTCGTTTTTTTGCAAAAACTCGGCGAATTTTGACCGTACATGATTTACTAACCCCTCATTTTGTAGCTCTTTTAAAGCCCTACAATTCATTTCCTGAAGACCCTAACTTGAAATCAATATTTGTCGAGTTCTATAGCCGGTGAAAGTGGGAAAAAATGTATTTTGTCGCGGTTTTTTGCGTTTATCTCGTTTTATTGATAGCTTTTTTCATTATCTTTTTCATGTCTTTTATTTCACAATAAAAGTGTATTATTTCATAATATTAAATAAAATTTAAACGCAAGAAACCGCGACAAAATACATTTTTTCCCACTTTCACCGGCTAGAACTCGACAAATATTGATTTTAAGTTAGGGTCTTCCGGAAATGAATTGTAGGGCTTGAAAAGAACTACAAAATGAAGAGTTAGTAAATCATGTACGGTCAAAATTCGCCGAGTTATTGCAAAAAAACGAAATTTTTCATTCCCCCTTCCCCCCTTAAAAACCCATTGGTCCGATTAACCCGACAACTCAGAAATAAGCTCTTCTACATTCTCCCAACAACCCTAAAAAGGTTTCATTGATACCGCTTCACTTCCGAGCAAAAGCCTTTTTTTTGTCTAATTTGACTGGACTAACTCCCCTTAAGGTTGTAAGGCGTTTTGTATAGGGACGTTCCCAACCCATTATTTAATTCTCATCCAATACTACCCTTCTCCTCTCACTTAACCCTTTAGACCAACGGCTTAACGTCTCTTTCCGAAAGACGGAGCCCAGTTTGCTTTGCACAAGAGCCTATCTTGCACGGGGGGCGCAGCTTTTCGGAAAAAACTTTCCATGTTTACATGGCTCTAGTGGACTCGAACCTGGTTCTTCAGATTACGAGTCTGGCGCTCTATATACCACTAGACCACACTGCCGCCCTGAAATAAATTTAATGAATAGAACGCAATTTTCTATACATTTAAAAAGATATTTATATACGATAGACACGATAGTCTCGCGCCAAGTGCATGCGCTAACGCGCACGAGCGGCGATATACGTAAACCGTACAATGATAAACGTTGTTATAAAAAATTTGCAAGTATATTTTTGGGCGGGTGGAGGGGGAGGCGAAGCTCTAAACTAAAAACGTACTGTCATAATAATATAGGTTGAGTTTGGTTCTTTTAGGGTGCAGGAAAGAGGCGGATTCCAGACAGCACAATGTCCAAAATCGGGACATAAGACGTTTCAAAGACATCATTAAGATGTCATTTACATACCTACATATTAATCATTTATGTTTTTCAAACTTATATTTTTTAAACTTTTTTCGTTAACAATTTTTTAATAAATAACAAACGACGGCTAAAATCTTTTAATCTAAAAATTACTCAGGAGGATGATCTTTATAATATATGTGAAGAGCAAGGTCGCTGGAGGTGTCTCCCCTAAACAGGAATTTTACCCGAATGAGTTATGCTTGTTACCAGAGATGGTCGATTAGAAAATAAAAATTATTCGTGTTTGTAAAATAAAATAATATTTTGTATGATTTGTATGATTTTGTATGATTAATGATCTCATAATCAGAAAAAAATGTATTTCTATAAACGCTCAAACACAATAATTCTTCTTACCACACACACACACACACACACACACACACACACACACACACACACACACACACACACACACACACACACACACGCACACGCACACGCACACGCACACGCACACGCACACGCACACGCACACGCACACGCACACGCACACGCACACGCACACGCACACGCACACGCACACGCACACGCACACGCACACGCACACGCACACGCACACGCACACGCACACGCACACGCACACGCACACGCACACGCACACGCACACGCACACGCACACGCACACGCACACGCACACGCACACGCACACGCACACGCACACGCACACGCACACGCACACACACACACAGGAAAAACAGATCTACTGCCGAGCAAATGTGGTCTCGTTGAAGTTTTAGGACAGAAAACAAACGGTTTAAAAATAGACTTTTAACATGCTTAAGACACAAGACTTTGAGAAATAACTGTGTAGGATGTGCTAATTTCGTAATGATATTGCGTAACATCATGACGCGCTATTGCGTTAAAGTGTTACGAAGTGACAGTCACAACGTGCGACTTGTATAATCAAAATATTTAACGTCTTAACGTTTGATGGACAAACGTCGAGTTTATTGTTGATAATTATCCGCGTACGTACACACATTCGAGTGCAATTACATTGTTGTTTTTTAGTTATATTTAACATGGCATAAATCAACGGGATGTATTACGGTGCAACTGGAGTTTAATCCTGATAACGTTTCATTAAGCGGCGCCATGTAACGACGTTCTTATCAGATTCTTCTTTCTGGCGCCAGCTCAAGTACATGCGGAATAAAGCGTAATTGCATTACAAAATAAGACTTTAATTTAAAACGTGAGAACGCATTCCATTACATTACTACAACATTTTAATGTTCTATTATTTTTTTATTTTTTTTTTTTGAAAATTTTAAATAGCGATTTATCTGATATTTACAGAGATCAATTTCAATAAATTCAAGATAAAAATATATTAATAACAAACACAGAAAGAAAAATTTAATAATTTTATTTAATTTTATTTAATACTAGCTGGTTACCCGGGCTTCGCCCCGGAGGACATATGTAATAAGACACGCAAATAGTCTCTCTCTCTCTCTCTCTCTCTCTCTCTCTCTCTCTCTCTCTCTCTCTCTCTCTCTCTCTCTCCCTCTTTCCCTCTCCCTCTCCCTCTCCCTCTCCCTCTCCCTCTCCCTCTTCCTCTTCCTCTCCCTCTCTCTCTCCCTCTTCTTTTCCCTCTCCCTCACCCTCTCCCTCTTCCTCTTACTCAATTGTTTACTAAAAAATTGGAAATATTTTGTAACCGATTTCCAAAAAGATACCGGTTCCCAAAAAAATCGGTAACGAAAAACTATACAGTTTATAGCACTTCCTGGAAAATTCTACTTCTGTTTTATATACAATTCTTTAAAATTCGATTAATTATTTCCCGAAAAATTCGTCAAACTTTTGATACCAGTTTCCAAAAAGATCGGTAACGAAAAATTATATACTTTATAGCACTTTCCGGAAAATTCAACCCCTACTTTATGTACAATTTTTTGAGATTCGGTCATTCGGAACCGGTTTCCAAAAAGATCGGTAACAAAAAATAGTACACTTTATAGCACTCCCCGGCAAATTCTACCCCTACTTCATATACAATTCTTTGAGATTCAATCAATTTCCCGAAAAATTGGAAACATTAAAAAAAATCGGTTTCCAGAAAGATCGGTAACAAAAACTATACACATCATGGTGCTCCCCGTAAAATTTTATCCTTACTTCATATACAATTCTTTAAGATTCGGTCAATAAATTCCCAAAAATTTGAAAAAATTTTTGTACCGGTTTCCAAAAAGATTGGTAATGAAAAATTATACACTTTATAGCACTCCCTGGAAAATTCTACTCCTGTTATTTGATCTACAATTTTTTGAGATTCGGCGAATTATTTCCCAAAAAATTAGAAAAATTAGAAAAACCGGTTTCCAGAAAATCAGTAACAAAAAACTATACACATAGTGGCACTCCCCGGACAATTTTACCCCTATTTTATATGGTTGTAATACAAATTCGGTCCAATAATTTTTAAGTTATTAACGTTCAAACATACACCACCCGTAAGTCAAAACACTCTATAGCACTCTCCGGAAAATTCTACTCCTATTTCATATACTTGTGGCAAAAAATTTGGTCCAATATAGTTTTTAACTTAAAAAAACTATTGGACCGAATTTGTATTAAAACCATATAAAATAGGGATAGAATTTTCCGGGGAGTGCTATAGGATGTATAGTTTTTTGTTATCTATTTTCTGGACACCGATTTTTTTAATTCTTTTACCCGTAAAAATTAGAAAAATTAAAAAAATCGGTTTCCAGAAAATCGGTTACAAAAAAATACACACCTTATAGCACATTCCAGAAAATTCTACCCCTATTTTATATACTTGTTGTAAAAATTCGGTCCAATGATTTTTAAGTTATTAACGTTTAAACATACACCACCCGTAAGGATTTTATATAATAGTATAGATTAACGCGCTTCAAAATTTCCTTCAGCTTTGTTCTACCATTTTTGTTTTTCATAAAATAGCTTTTTATTCCGCGTTATTAAATTTACGTTGAATTATCAATAGAATTCATTCTCGTTAATATGTCGTATCGATATATTTTCTAAAAATCCGAAAACTTTTTCCTTATTCGTATTACTTTTCATCAATAGTTACATCGATGTTAAAAGCGTTGAAAATTGATATGCATTAATTATATATTTATTATAATTAATGCACAGAGAGGAAATTCGAAATGTAAAAATGTAGTAAATGTAGCAAGTAAGCATAATTTTTATCGTATGTAACTTTTGACTTAGATAAATCGCGCACAAAAATGCAGATGGCATGCAAGTTGCAACGCGTCACGATTCGTGATATGTCGCGGGTATTTCTTTAGGCAATAAATTCTAACCGGAGTCATCAGTCTGTGCCCGCGTTCTATTAAGGTATCACCATGCCTAGACAGCAGGCATGTTTAAAATCGAGATATAAGACGTCTTAAAGACATTTTTAAGACGTCTTACGATATGATGCGAGACAATAATGTCTTAAGACGTCTCTACGCTTTGCGAGCACAGGAAAAGATTCAGCATGGGCATCATGCGCATCGCGAGATTCGTCACGTATGCTCAGGCATACGTCTTTGGCTGCAGAATAACAATATTTTTCATTGCGCTAACCGCAGCAAACGCGCAAAGATATTCTGCCGAACGGTCGCAGCGAGAGAGGAGCGGAGACGCGAGAGACGCGCGAACCGGCTGCTGCGTAGCAGGGGAGGGGGGAGCGATGCGGAAGAAAAGACGGGGACGAAGACGCGCGGACAGAGCGAAATTTCAGGCTGCTTGACGGAATGCGGGTCAGACGTTAAACGCGGTATTGGCTCGCCGGCGGATAGAATCTAGAATGACGAAGTACTCTCTCTGGCGCGCGTGGCGCGTACCCGTCGACAATAATGGAAAACTATAATGTTTACCGCAGAGATACCACGAACACACACATACGCGTTGTGCACAATACACGCAGCTAAAAAATCGCGGCGCGCTAAGATCTGGAGACGGATCTGCGGGAACGCGCGGTTTTATTTAAAAATAAAGGCAAAACATCCCAAATATCTTATGTCCAAAATCGGGACACAAGACATCTTTAAGACGTCTTATGTCCCGATTTTGGACATGGTGCTATCTGGGATGTTAAAAATGAAGACGACGGTAGTTATATTTTTGCGCACATGATCCTGGAGGTTTTTTCATTAGTCTACGTCAATTTTAACGTTCGTTATATTTCGCGTTAGTTTCTTCGAATTACTTGGCTTATGCACAACAAGCGAGCAGGATTTTGGCATCCAGCGCACGACTGCAAGTAACGGATTCCAGTGTCAATGACCGACGTAATCGTCGAGTATTGATAACGGGTCGAAATACTCATTTTCTCTTTGGGCGCGCATTCCCTGATAACGCCGGGGATCAATGATGATGTAAATGTCGTTGGAATGATCAGATCGAGATTAAGAAAATGGCAAGTAACGGTTCCAGTTAGCTGCGATCAGTAAGAATTTAGATATATCTAATACATATATGGCGTATCATAAACTATGATGACCGTAAATTCAAGACATTATATGATTCATATAATGTCTTAGATTTACGGTACTTGTGACTAATTTGATCATATGTAAAACTTGAATTAAAAAATCAACAATTTTCATTAACAAAAATAATAAAATATTTATAATTTCAGGTAATTAAAAACCTAGAGATTTTCCGGAGTCAAATCTTCAATGGCGTAAACAAATATATATAATAATAATATAAATAAAACAAAATTTTGTTCTTTATATTATCAAAACTTTTATTGAAACAGAATATTAATATTGAAGATTAATCACAAAAATCTAAATGTGAAAAAAGTTGCTTACTCTTCAATCCAGTTAATTAATACGAAGAGCTGTTGCCGAGCAAATTGTAATCTTTGTTCCCTTTTTCTTGAATACAGTTATTATACAATTCGCAGCATCGTTGCTCAGCATGAATATCGAGATGATTGCATCGCAACAGACGGCGCAATTCCGACGCGTTATTGATATAGGTAGTCGATATATGTGTAGGTACGTTGGCTCGGGCAAGACGACTCGCGCCGAGATCGAGTTATCGCGAGTTATTCGCCCGAGCTGCAAAGAGGCAGCTCTCGTTATCCGATTATACGATTTATTTTACGAGTATACACGACGGGCGGAAGTGTAGAACCGCGGGGGTAGGCGGCGGGATCCAAGTGGATAATGGCAGAATAGATATAGGGTGAATGCACCGGGTGATGCATTCAGTCAATGGGCAAGTATGCGTATTACGTGTTCAGCGCCGACGGTTGGATGTTTACTCCGGATCGACATTTTTTATTAGATTTTGCGACTTCTTCAAACGCGAATGTCTGCATTAATTCATTCACGTATATATTTTAAACGGATCTTGGCGACATGATCTGCGGTGGTTATCCATTAAACTACGGTATCGCAAGGGAATCTCGTTTAAACCGCATTGTGATATCATCCGGTTTAGCAGCTTCATCCGCGACGTTGAACTCGACACGTTTTAACAAATAATACTCGGACGATGCGAGATATCGTTTTCACATAATAATATATACACAAGAATCAATTATTATTTAATCTAATTTATTATTGTACATATTGAATATAAGAAGGCACGTATTTGTAATGTGCATAGCGAGTTGTTCAGAAGAAAACATCTCGTTACTCCTCCTTGAGTTGTCAGTTCGACGCGCGTTTATCTAAACGAGTATAGTAGTTCAGTATAAAGTGATCTGTCATTGCGATAAATAACTGACCTTCCTCACATCAGTTTTATGATTTCGTCACGAAATATCGAAATGTCATACACACCATGATAATTTTTGTGCCTTATAGAAAAATGGACCTGTATTTCCTGTTTCGTTTTCAGGCTCAGTAATGTTAAATTGCAATTAGTGGCTCTTGAGTTTAGGACGGATGGTCAGGATGGTGACGTATAGTCATTGTAGTCATGCTTTAATGGATAAAATGTGACGTACAAAGCATTAAAAAGAGGCAGAATATTCGGTAACAAACACATTTGGCGAATAAGCCTAGACAGCACGCATCTAAAATCGGGACATAAGACATTTTTAAGATGTCTTTAAGGGGGCTAGACAATCAGATTTGTCGAAAATGAAGCTTTTTGGGGGGGGGAAAATTTATTACAAAGCAAAGAAATGAATTAAAACCAAGACTTGTTTTTTAACACAATGTTTATTAGAATCATAAACTATAACAAAACAATTTTTTTAGTTGAAAATAGAAGAGGCTGATTGAAAAGGATTTTTTAAAAAGTGTTTCCGTTTTGCAGCAATAACTCATACAGAGGCTCAAATCGACTTGAAAAAAATTGAGCATGTTCAAAATATATGTATAATTTGACTGAACCTCTAAAAAGTCTGTGCAAATTCAAGTTCTTGAGAAGAAAAATCAAACAGCTTTTTTTCGTTTATTTATGTAAAACGAGAAGAAAATAAGCAACGGAGAAAAACGCTTTTAAAATGTTTAATGCGTATTTTTGACGTCTTATGCCCGGATTTCGAATATGGTACTGTCTTCTAGAAGACATACTCCGTTAGAAATAGAAATAATTTTGACTGAGTTTTTTCTAATTTTTCATACTTTTTTTGCATTATAAAATCTTTATAACTGTGCCTCAAATCAATATTTCATTAAAGCGGAGACTAAGATTAGTCTTTACATATAAACAGTAAGATTTTATACATAGTTGGAAAATTGTGTTAAATATAACATAAATCACACGTCCCAAATCACGGTTTGTTCAAATTTTTGTGTTAATTTAACATAATATGGATGTGTTAAATGGTAACACCGATACTATGTTAATATTTCAACAGAAAAGAAATATAATTTTGATCGTAATTTTAAGTTCATTGTGTGTACAATTAACATAACTTTTATGTTGATTCTTATGTTGAATTATCCCCACTTCTGTTATAGAGTAAAATCAACACACTTTTTCTGTAAATTTTAACACTTTTAATAAATACGTTCAAATTGTGTTACTTTAACATAGTTTTTACATTAATTTAATAATTTTACATTTTATGTTTGTTAAGTTCTATTAACATAGCAGACGTATGTTAAATCTTAAATCTACACATGTATGTGCTGATTATTTTACACAAAAACTTTAACCAGCAGATTTTTTCACAAAAATACAAACATTTTCCAAGAGTGTATCTCTGACGCGCAGCATCATCTCGTCAAAATTTATTTCTATCAAAAACCACCCACATTTTTAGAGAAGAACATTATTGCAACTTCCGAATATCGGCATATTTATTACCGAATATCCTATATCACGTAAGGCCGCGAAGGAAATGCGAAGGAAGCGCATCCGGGCGGAAGAAACCTTAAGAAAATTTCGGGCTTGCTGAAGGAGGGTCTATACACAGGTTTCGCATACGTTGCGGCACGCTCGATTACAATGATGGATACAGTCGGTGTCTTGTTCCGTAAGGGCACACCACAATGAAGAGTAACCCAAGCCTGCGTCACGATGGCAGATGGACCGTGTCTTCGTCCCGTTCACGGTGTAGGATTACCTTCGTGCTTCGGGATTTTCGATTCACCCGTATATTCGGATCTCGAGAGTTTCGCGAGGAAAAAGAAATTTGATGTGCCAACCTCTCGGGAATTCGATCGTCGAAACACGCCAGGCTGATAAGAGCAGTCTTTGCCGCTCTAATGGAATGGCGAAGCTAGCTCGCCTCGATTTACGCGGCGCCGCGATAAGAAACGTCACCAAAACGACGCGAATGAAAAATGATATTGTGCATAGCGGCCAATACCAGGCGACTCGCGTGTCTTTCTTTCATGATTTCAAGCGCGATATACCCCTCATAATAATAATGATTTTGTTATATCCTGTTAGAGAGAATGAATAGAATACGTTTATTGCAATAGGATAACTTGCATGTATAAGCGCCAATTGCAATAGAATATATTTGACCATTCGACTAACTAACAAAGATAAGTATGCTGCAAAATTGAGAATCAAGCTAGTTATCTTTCGATGAAGTAAACGTGCGTAAAAGAGATTCGTTAAACCAATTTTGCTAAATAAGATAAACGTAAATACGTGAAGCTAGATTCTGTGTTCGTTGCATTTGATGCGTGTGAGACGCATCTTGACCCAAGTTCGCAGCTCTGCGTCCGGAGGTACGGCACGATTGTGAAAGTGGAGTTCTGGGTTAATTCACTTTCGCACTTATATCGTCAGCGCGCGTTGGTACATGGCAAGATTCAATAACGCGTCGGGACTCGTGTGTGACAAATCGCGCCGTTACGAGCCGTCGCCAACGTCGCTGGCGGATGACTTTAATCAATTAGGGACGCCCGTTTGCCTAACTCAATCATCTGTTTCTGGTAATTTATAGGATTATTAGATACTTACTGGGCCGATATCCCGATATCTTAACTTATCGATTTTTGATTGACGGATTAAAGGGCTACGTTTCCCGCTTCTCTGCGACGTGTAATTCGCGACGTCGCTTAAATAAGACTAAACTTAATTGCCTGATGACAAAACGATTTTCATTTCTATAACGGATGATTTATAACACTGTGACTAAATAATTACACTACTTCTTCGTTTACACAGATGCTCCGGTCTTTATACGTGTTTTTACAGATGTTAGTGGAATCTACGATTTCTGCGGAGGAGATCACTCTGCAGATTATTTAGAATTACTACTGACAATGTAAATATGTGCAGATTAAATAAATCTTTCTGTTTATTATTTATGGTACGTAATTACGCACTCATTACGAGAAACGACTGAAATGCAAATAAAATGCAAATTTTTGATATGCTATATTTCTTATGAAATGTTTTTCCTGAATGTTTTGTAAAATAGAAGCAGTTTTTTCTGTAATAGATGTTGCTGCGTTGATTAGATACAGAAGATTTAAATCTTTTAGTTGTTAATTATATTATTTGAAAGTATAGAATGTATAATTGGATTTAAATCATCTTTCTTGGAATCCATTTTACAACATGAATCTTTAGATTCTTTACGGTTTCTCATATAAAATGATTTTATAGATATTATTAGCCTATTTCAATACTAACGTTTCAAATTCCGCGAGTTTTCTTTTCATCGTTTTGTTGTCTTTAACTTTTCTTATAATTTTCCTGTACTTATCCTGTACTTATAACGTTTACTTGAATAAAATAACAATTAAGAGATTTGCTGATCAAATTTGTAGATAAAATTTTGTAATCTCCTTTGCTTGCGTGTAATAAAAGTTTCGAATTTTTCAAAGTTGGGAGAAGTTACGTTAGAGAACACATGCGAGTTCACGTGTGGATATGTCACACGATGTGGATATTTCTTGAATTTGTACTTCATATCGCGCTTATGTTCATAAATGAAAGATTTGTCGGATATCGCACAACGTAATGTTTGCATAAACTGAAGAAACGTTGATGTCCCTGGACTTATTTCGGTAGCTTCTCTGTCACTGATAATTTTTATTTACAGCTGTATTTACAAATTACACTTACTAGAAATAAAATAAATTACACAACTATGAAGAAAGTTCAATATGTACCTCGAAACTCGAAAAAGTTCAAATTTCTAGTAAATGATAACAAGTTTGATAGGATGCAAGTTTCAATAAAATGATGAGGAATTAGTTCTTATTAGAAGTAAAATATATTTTTGAAATCCAATTAAGAGTGCATTGCATTGTACAAATTATGAAATCGTAAATAGTGATTCCGGACAAAATAAAAATGAATAACAATGATACTTTTATGTATAACATTTTAATATAATTATTTCAATATGGAATAAAATTCTCAATGTGAAATTATGTGAAATTACAAAGAAATATTATGCTCAAAATTAATTAATTAAAAATACTGCGGTAGAATAAACTGGATTTTACATTAAATATTTTGCCGAAGGCAGCTTGTACAAACTATATTACTAACACTTTACATTATGTGCGTTGATAATTAATGATTACACGTACACCAATTATCATGTTAACACAGCGTAAATCCTTTTTGTGATTTTGTAGTAAACGGCTACTGGATAATTTCAAATTACTATTGAAATAAGATTACCTTTTTCAAGGTAAACAACATACTTTTTGCCTTATCATTCTTCTTTCTTTATTCGATGATTGATTAATCATTGCTGACATCGCGCACTCTATACGTGCGCATTCAACGGTTCAGCAAGCTTTTTGATACATATCTGAATTATTATTGATATTCTATAAGTAGAAATTCATTTAGTTAAAATATGTAAATAATCAAGAACAATGATAGTTCTTTTGGGAATATTGGACTGCGATGTACGCGTAATTCTTGGAACATAATCGTCCGTAAATACATCAAACGCGCACACACGCTTATACGTGGAAAATATTGTAATTTATTTAACGATTTTCTGAGGCACACAAGAAGGTCATTGCTATCATATATAAACATGTATGTATGTAATTTCTACTCATCCATTAAAATTAGTAAATCCTGTTTCTGTTGCGTTTTTTATTAGAAATTTTTGCATAGATAATAAATTAGGAATTTTATGTATTTGCAACGTAAAAATTACTTCTTCTTTATTTAAAAAATAAAAATGATTACGTGTACGATTCCTGTAGAATAAGCCATGATGTGAGAACCAATGGAGCTTCTTAGACATTTATAAAATAATTAATAAACATTAAATAATTAATAAACAATATACATTAAACAATTAGTAAACATAAACATTAAACAATTAATGACAATAAAAAACGCTCTTTTTTTTAAAGAAATATAAAATAGCGTCTAATGAAATATAATTAGTATTAGGAAAGATAGACTTCGAATTCGATCGCAGGATGCAGGATTCACGAGGACGAAGCCAATGGTACAATGAACTCGCCGGGACATAGCGAATTCGGGTTAATTCGGACTATTCGGAGTTCATGCATGCTTGAAAGAGAAAGAGACATGCCTTCTCCTGGATATCGATCGTTACGATCGTCGTTCGCGACGAACCGGACACCGCTCGTACGGTATCCCGCGATTCGAAAGACAGCACGTGATCTGTCTGGGCAGGTGGAAGGACATCGTACGTAGTGGCCGATACAGTGATCGCGGCGACGATCAGGAAACCTGGATGACCAAGAGAGGAAGCGACAAAGCTGTATCGCGCCCTGTTCCTTGGCAGTTGCGCGCGAACCATCGAGCGGAGCGGAGCGGAGCGCCTTCGTTGCCGATGGTGATCCTGTTTTCCGATCGGCGTTCGATGGTACGAAGTGTCGTGGGATAGAAGAGTAAACACGAGTTCGACCACGAGTCCGAGAGATACCTATCGTGTGAGTTTAGCGTTCGGTTTCAGGCGAAAACAAAGTCCACAATATTGATCGGTTTTACCGGCGTATACGACGCGAAAAACTTAGGACTCGTTTTCCAGTTTACGTTGACAAACATATAACAATCTTGCGATAGAACCTCGGTGTCGTTGGAATTGTGTGTATGAATCTGTAGCGTAATTATTGAAAAATATACGTAGATCATTGAACTATCCAAGATCCTGTCTCATGTTAAAACTTAGCACGCATGTCCAAAATCGACATAAGACGTTTTATGTTCCCCCTGTCTAGGAAGTTAATGCTTTCTGATATCGATTTATCTATTGTCATTTTCATCATTTTCATCAAGTTATTTTCATTAAAATATTATTCCATCTTATAAGAAAAAGACATGCCGTTCAGCGAGTGCAGGAATTAAACAATATATTAGATTTATTCCAATTGATTACCAATTTCTGTCTATTCCTTAATGGCAGGAACAGGTGTTTCTTGAATATGAATATATAAATGCGTATTATTCTTTAAAATAACTTAGATAACCTTGAATAACCTTGAGTAAAATTATATCGGTAAAACGTAACGGAGGATGCGTACAGAAAAACAATAAAGGAGTCGTCCTCTTATGTAAGAGTCTTTTATAATACGCGGCAATAATGGGACTCAAAGTCTATCCAGGAAATCTGCAATCTTTTCTGTCCTAGGAGCATAAACGCGGTAGATAAATCTCGTCATTAGCAACACGATGCGTCGGCATGATGCTCGACGACGCGACGGATAGGTATACGTCGAAGAAAACTGCGATGCCATCGCAGACTTCTCAAACGTGCTTTACGTTTCTTTTACGACGTGAAATCGGCACGGTTGATTGCTTTGCGAGCGTTTGCAAACGTGGAAACACAGTTGGAACGTGGAATAAATAATTCATCAGTGAAATGGAAAATGCCTGCAAATTGAAAACGCGTGGCTAAACAGTGTGTTTGATTTGTGATATTAAGTGTTTGCTAAGTTCAGTGCAGCGTTTCTTCATTTAAATACAAGGCAGCTAGAGCGCATAAGAATTTAGTTCATCTTGCGTAATTACGGCAAAAGTAGACACGTCATTTAGTATGTATTGTTTAAATAATCGAATGATTTATGCAGTGTTGTATTTGAGTTGCATAATTATTTTATATAGATTTAAGAGATGTGTTACAATATTCTTTTATGTATACGTCTAAAGCAATAAATAACTAATACAATGCTGTATAAATCATTATTTATTAGAATATTTTTATTGTAATACAGAAATAATAATATATACTTACGTAATAAATTTAGAAATATTTTTTATCATTATTGTTAATTGTTGTATTTTTTAACATTTAACATATAATCAAAATATTAGTATAAGTATATCAACGTGTAAATCTTTTATTTCTGTAAATATAAATTACAATTCTTTTTTGACAAGATACGTGTCTTTTATTTAGTATTAACAATACTTAATATTAAGGTATAATCAAACGTTTTTATAAGAAAATTGTTTACCAATTTCACTTTATCTATGCGATGTTATGCTGGTTCGCATAACAACTATCTGTAATTCAAATTACATTGTTGTCACGGTCAGTGTACGTAGGATTGTGTTGTAATTGTGGTGCAAGAACCTTATATCAATTCAGGCACGCCATTCGTTTTATTGGTCGATATCTAGTAAATCTGTTCACTTTTCGCATTTTCACCTCGTGAAAAGATACGTAATAGGCCCCCTTGACACGCTCACTCGAACCGTTTGGAACGTGAAATTACTTTCAATGATCAGTTGCCTTCACCCGGTTTACGCGGGACAAAAAGTTTTCTCGATATAAATCTTAATAAAATTATTATATTTATTTTAATGCGTTCGACTGATAATTTTGTCAATTAAAAGTCAAATATATAATATCATGATTTAAACGATTCAAACGATATGCTTGTATAAAACGTCCAGTTAAAGTGTTAAATGGTTTCATTACTGATTTTACTTTCCTTGTATTTATTCTATATATTTTTAAATAAATACGTGACAAATAGACAATGTTTTTTTTAAATGTAAAACGGATATTTGTATTTGATAAAGAAATTACATATTTTTTTGTATTATATATATATATATATATATATATATATATATATATATATAATATTAGAAAAATGTTAAATAAATAATTGAGTAACATTTTATGTAAACGTCTTTTGTAGATAGTTAAAATGTATTAAAGATTTTAAAGAAATGGGTAAAAAAAGTAAAGTTAAAGTTAAAAAGTTTAAATGAGTATATCCTCTTTCGTGTTGTTAGATAAGAAAGTATCGCTGGGGATATATATCGTTTCAACAACAATTATACGATGTATCGTTATCTTTGCAAATTTTTCGACTTTTGCTTGTTATTTTGCATGCTGATTTTACTGTAAAAGATACTAAATATCTACATTTAAATGTTTTCTTTTTCTTTATCATTCTTTCTTTCTCTTCATGTCTAGTTGTCGACGTAAGCAATAATAGATCTGTTCATATATAGATTTAAAGCGACTGAATTTTCCTGTTACCATCACCTTTGCAGACTTCTATATTTATATCTGTACACATACAAACTATTCACATCAGGTAAAGCGCGTGCGACCTTCTATAATATAATAGCAGTTATATTTGTAATTTCTACATAAGAAATAAAGGCTAATCATCAATTTTACATTACATATTTTATATTTTGCGGAAACTTCACAATCTTTTTAATATTAACAATTTTAATAACAGAATTTTAATAATAGAAACTTTGACTATTTTAAAGACAATTGTTCCTTAAATTTCGAAAAAAAAAGATTATAGACCTTTCTACTTTAAGTGTCGCAACAAAAAAATAACATCGCAAAATAAGATTACAAAAGTAAATAGATTTTAAAAAGTTGCAGTGAGAATTGCATGGTGATATAATTGCATTATAAGATATATTAAATTTACTAATGCATGCAATTATATATTTATAAATAAAAAAGTGCGAGATAGCATAAGAATCAAATAGATCGATGACGTGAGTCTAGTTAAAGAAAAATAATGTTAATTTATTTATAAACTATGCTAAGCAACAATTAGCATAAATTAAAGGAGCGGTAAAACTGAAAAGTGCGCATGTGTGTTTTTTTTCTTGCCAGGCTCACGCATGATATGACTCAGTCTCGTGAGGCTCTGGCGATGATGGATGCGCATACAACCACGTTCGGACGTAAAAGAGGCTGCACGATTTCCCGATGCGGCGCCTTCCTTCTGGGCGCATTTTTTCTAATTAGTTTGGTCGTCACCGGTTTATTGGTGTACCATTTCGCACCTTGCCTCGAGGAGAAACAAGTTCAGACGTGCACGAGCTCTGATGGCGATTCGCTCTTGCAGACCGGGAGAAGTTTCCCGACGATGCCAACGAAGAAGAAATTAGATGTCAGATTACCAAAGGCTGTCGTGCCTGATTTGTACGAATTATGGCTGACACCCTTCATATGGGAGGGCAATTTCACTTTTCATGGCGAGGTAATAATGCTTTATAACACATATTTTTTAATAATAATGATATATTAATTTATTGATATATTTTAATTAATATATATATATATATATATATATATATATATACAATGATACATTGTAATAAATAAAAAGTTTTCTGTTTACAAATGAATTTTGGCACATTTTAAACGAATTGTATGCGCTGATTAATTATATGTTGCGTGTTTTGCTGTTCTATCAGATCTTATCAAAATATAATTTTTTAGAATTTGTAGAGTAATATTTTCATTCTATAGAGAGAGATGATTTCATTATAACTTATTATTTCGTTATTTAGATGTTTATTTCGAAAAATATACTTTAACTATAACTATAATTAACTATAATTAATTTAATATTTTACGTTTGCTGATTGACTGTCGTACTTAAGCACTCACCGAAATATTTTGTCCTTTTTTTGACATTGTAAGATATTTTTCTTCACTACTTCAAATTATTGCCACACAAACCGGTTTGACTACTTTATGAACATCTACTTTCTAGTGAGAATTGAAAGCGTAATGTTCTTATATGTACTTAATTCTCAATTCTATACGTAAGCTATTACTGCCGTCACGAAGAGAGACGCGCCTATACTCCGTCCAACGACTGATTATGGTTGATCAAACATAAATAACGATAGGGCACAGAGCCGCAACAAGGTGTCGCGTTAAATTATTTTTATTTTTAATAATGTGTTGAAAAATATCTATTAAAAATAAAAATAATTTAACGCGAACACCTCGTTGCGGCTCTGTGCTTCATCGTTATTTATGTTTGATTAATCATGATCTCTCGTTGGACGGAGTATATAGCGATTGATGCAACCGTTCACTTTCATATGTTAGACTCATGGGGACTATAGGCTTAGGCAAATCACGTGTGTCCCGATCTCAACTCTCTGTCAAGTTTCGTTTTTTATTCTTTTACTTTTTTACCAGCTGTTTGTTCTAGCTCGCAATGATTTTTCGAATTGCGTTTGGAGGAGAAAATATAAATGTGTATAGGATTTCTCTTTAGACCTCGTGGATTAAAGAGAATTCTATTCGGTTATATTAAAAAAATTTTCAGTTTTGTGTGTAGAATTCCATATATACAATTTTGAAATATCTTTGAGCACTATAATGAGATAATTAAAAATTTCACATATAATTAAAATTACGGTATTCAAGTTTTATGGTATTTGATGAAATTCAACGTCGAATTATTAATTCCTTTTATAAACGCTGCCTTATAAAAACAGAAATATTTTCAATTTGTTTAGGTCAAAATTTTGGTAAACGTGACAAAAGATACGAACAATGTTACGTTGCACGTTGTCGACATGAAGATCGACGAGGGCTTTACAAGTATCAGGGAGTTGTTGGTTAAGAGCAACAAGACTAAGGTAATCGAGATCGTGGAGCAGAGAAACGACACCGACAGGCAATTTCACGTGATTAGAACATCGAACACGTTGAAGAAAGGCAAGCAATACGTCGTGCATCTCAAGTTCATTGGCCATCTGAACGACTATCTGCAGGGTTTCTACAGGAGCTCATATACGGTCGGCAATCAGACGAGGTAAACGATGTCGCAACGAAACTTTGTGGCCGGTGTGAATTCAGATTTGTTCCTTCGTGCTTCATTTGTTTTAAGATTAAATATACCATTTAATCTTAGTGTATTCTGATATAAAGCTGTTTTATTGATTGTTCAATCAATTGCTCAATTGTCCATCTAAAGTCTAAAACCTGAAACTTCAACCTACGGAACATCTAATTAGACAAAAAAGCATAGCTCTCTGTATTGTAACATAAAAACATTTGAAACGTCAAAAGACAAATTTAAATTCATTTCTTGAAGAGAAAGAAAGAGAAAAGTTGTTATTATATATATATATTGTATATTATATATATATATATTGTATATATTATATATAATATATATAAAATTTTATTTCGTTATCTTATATTCGGGCTTATCACCGCAAAGTGTTTTGATTGGCGAATAGAGCGTGATTATTCTTTGAATAGTCTTGTTGCGGTCGCGTGCTTGGCTTACGTACAAATTCAAACCCTTGTTTCCTCCTGTCGACTGTTTGCTAAAGGTACCTATCGGGCTTCTGCATTATAGATGGATTGCCACGACTCAGTTTCAACCGACGGATGCGCGCCGTGCTTTCCCATGTTTCGACGAACCGGCTTTGAAAGCCAAATTCCAAATCAACATAGCACGTCCCAGGAACATGACGTCTATCTCGAATATGCCCAGAAAAGGGGAACCGATGCCAGTGTGAGTAATTGTAAATTGTATGTCATACTTTCACGTTGGCGCCGTTGCGTCGTTTCGTATATCTGGTTCGTATCTTCTGGAGTAATTTCCGGGATTACAAAATCTATTTTGTGATTCAACTGAATGGATTTCTCTTTACAATTTAGATTTTTGTTTAGCGCAAAGTATCTAAAACGTAAAATTTGACGTAATTAAAATAATAATCATCCAAATACTGCACTAAAAAAGCTAATGTATATCCCATTGTGGCGATTTGGCATTGACAAAGTCCATTTAAAAAATATTGTTTCTACTGTTTAAATAAAAAAGAGTTGATAAAAATAATAATAACGTAATAATATAAAATAATTTATAACGTATTTAACGTGCAATATTTCTCTTAAAATATTGACTTTTAGAAAAAATCATTTAAATAAGTGTTGTAGAGTTTTCAGGAGTTTGAAGGAGCATTCTTTTTTTTTATTTTGTTATAATCAGGCCCGGTTTAGACACATACGTGTGGGATCATTATGAACGTTCGGTACCGATGTCTACGTATTTGGTGGCCTTCATAGTTTCCGATTTTGATGTACGGAAATCAGAAGATGGTAACTTTAGAGTTTGGGCGCGCCACGATGCCATTAATCAATCACAATATAGCTTGAATATTGGGCCGAAAGTACTCAGATACTACGAGGACTATTTCAAAATCAAATTCCCTTTACCAAAAATGGATATGGTCGCGTTACCTGACTTCTCCGCCGGTGCCATGGAAAATTGGGGATTGATAACATATAGGTAAGGATATCATGTGCGCATTGACGATTAATAATTATATTTACTTCAATATTACATGAAATAAGAAAACATTATCAATCATATTGCAATATCGTAAATAAACGGAAGTTTCATATCACGTTGAGACTGTTATGTGTTGCATTCTGTTAGTGAGCAATGGAAGCTGTTGAACGCTGTTTTGGACGATCTTTTGTTTTACTTCAGTCAGAACTGTGTTTATAAAAATATGTATATATATAAGGGTGCAAAATTAGGAATATTTTTTTTATGTCAAAAAATGCTACTTTTTTGTTTTTCTTTAGGAAAGATAGTTAAAGTAAACTTCGAACACATTCATGTCATGGAGATCATATTATGATAATCCTAGAATAAAATGATACAGTTTAGTTATATTCTTATAGGAGTTTTCAGTCAAAATTTTGGATTTTAAAAATGGGGTGCGATATTAGGCAGAGTTTTTCTATACTATTTTGTTGGTTGTGTATAAACATGTCTGTTTAACACTGAAATGGTTATCTTGATTATTTCTATTTTTTACTTTAACATTATTTAATAAAATTACACAGTGACGGATTTCTTTTCAAGTAGGCTTTTTATAATATAGGAACTATTAATCAATATTTGCGATTAATCTAAACATTAAAGCAATTTTATTAAATCTATCTATTTTGCTATTTGTTGATTTGACTTAAGCTTGGAAAAGCACATCTCGTTTATATGTATATACAAGAGTATTATTTAAAACATGGTACTTAAAATGTCAGAAAATTCTTTGAAACAGTTTATACCGGTATTGTTATAATTTACGTTACGTAAAGCTAAAAACACACATTAATAATTTTATAGATATGGAAATAACCAATTAGTTATTTTGTCGATTTAGAGAGACAGCAATGTTGTATCAGGAAGGTATATCGACCAGTGGTAGCAAGCAGCGGGTAGCCGTCGTGGTATCTCATGAGCTTGCGCATCAATGGTTTGGAAACTTGGTCACTCCAAGTTGGTGGACGGATCTTTGGTTGAATGAGGGTTTTGCTAGTTATATAGAATATATTGGCATGGATGCGGTAAGCCGTTTAACTAATACAGAGTTACATATCGCACGTATTGTCAAAATTGCTATTATCCTAGTAAATACAATGTCTCAAATCGGGATATATGATGTCTTAATGACGTCTTTAAGACGTCATATGTTCCGATTTGGGACATGCGTGTTGTCTGCATGGAATAACCCTGGTGTTGACAAATCGGCAATTTAGGAAATTGATTTAGAAAATGTTAAATGTTTTGAATATATTTTATGTATCTATTATATTGTAATGTAAATATTCTTTAAACATGCAGGTGGAACCGACGTGGAAAGCGCTGGAACAATTCGTCGTTCACGATCTTCAAAATGTATTCAGTTTAGACGCTTTGGAATCTTCCCATCCTATATCCATTGAGGTCGGCCATCCGGATGAAATCGGTGAAATCTTTGACAAGATTTCTTATGGAAAAGGTACTTCGCGATTTATGTAAATTATGACAATCCTAAACAAATGTAATTTAATGTACTATATCCATATTGAAATTGCTCAGGTGCTTCTATAATAAGAATGATGGACCATTTCCTCACGACAGACGTTTTCAAGAAAGGTCTAACTAATTATTTGAATGGAAAGTGAGTAAAAGTTATTTAATATCCTAAACTTGCACTTATTTCTATGTAAAGCGATTTAAAATTAATAATAATAAACCTTAACATTTTTTCGTAATTATAAATATAAATGAAATGTTTTAAACAAATTTTTATATAATGCAAAAATAATTGATGGTATTTCTGCATATTCATCAGAGCCTATCAAAGTGCGGAGCAAAATGATTTGTGGCACGCTTTGACTAAACAAGCTCACAAAGATAAGGTACTTGACCCAAGCGTAACCGTTAAAGAAATAATGGATACTTGGACCCTGCAAACCGGCTTTCCTGTAGTTACTGTTTCACGTAACTACAACAATAATAGTATTACGCTGACACAGGTATGCCGACAGTCATAAATTAAATAATAATTGAATAAAGTATGTCGCTTATTAAATAACAATAAGTAGAAGCCAGCATGTCTGGATTCACATACAGTTCCACTTAATATTTTTTCTATTACGCAGATATTATTTCGTCACAAAAAAATATAAAGTATATAATATTACATTATAGCGAATAATAAATAGACTAACGCGAATTATTTATGCTTTAAGTAATTTATAATTGCATTTATATACTTATCGTCTTTCGTAGGAACGTTTCCTGCTTCGTAATAGCGGCACGACGATCACATCTGAGTCGGAACCATTATGGTGGGTACCTATCACTTATACGAGCGAGAAGCAATTAAACTTCAATAGCACTCGACCTACGAAATGGATGAAAGCGGAACGCTCGGTCATCCTTAACGATTTGGATGTAAGCCCGTCTCAGTGGGTACTTTTTAACGTGCAAGAAACTGGTAATTATATTCTGATAAAAATATTTATAAAAAAGAACTATATTTCTCTGAGATAAAAATAAAAAATACTTTCATAATGCGTAATTTATTATTTATCTCTATAGTTTCTTTCGAGAACATTAATTATTAAATAATTTTGATTAACTTTATTAATGTTTCTGTAAACTTTTTCTAGATCTATTATAGAAATATATTAAATAAATGTTTTAGAAGGTGATTTATTTGTTATATTTTAATATATTATGAGAATATAAATACAACGTTAAATGATATAAATTGTGTTTCCGTAACAGGGTACTATAGAGTGAACTATGATAGAGCAAACTGGCAAATGATAATCAAACAATTAAATGAGCAAAATTTCAAAGATATCTCGACGATTAATCGAGCGCAATTGATCGACGACGCTCTTAACTTGGCTAAAGCTGGAAAGCTCGACTATACTATCGCTTTTGATGTCACGTCTTACTTGGCCCACGAAATCGAGTATTTGCCTTGGAAAGCAGCTTTCAATGCTATGGATTATCTCAACGATATGTTAATCAAGACCCAAGGTTACGACAAATTCAGAGTACGTATAAATACCGCTGATAGATATTTGTAAGAAATATCAATAAGTACTTATACTTACAATTAAATGTTTAATATCAATGATATTAGCATGGAATATATAATAATACATGATTCTTTATTATTTTAATCTTTAATACTTTTTAGTTGTACATATTGAAACTGCTCGATAATGTATACAAGCAAGTCGGTTTCATTGACAAAGTGGGAGATCCTCAGCTGACAGTTTTCACCCGAATTGACGTTTTAAATTGGGCGTGCAACTTCGATCATGAGAATTGCGTTACGAACGCCGTGCAACAATTTAAGAATTGGCGTAACACTCCTAACCCAGACGTCAACAATCCGTAAGTGGGAATATTATATCATATATCATATATCATAGCAGGCAGAGCAGAGCAGAGATGCAGAGCAGAGCAGAGCAGATAGCAGAGCAGAGCAGAGAGCAAGCAGAGCAGAGCAGAGCAGGCAGAGCAGAGCAGAGAGTAGAGAGCAGAGCAGAGCAGAGAGCAAGTAGCGAGCAGAGCAGAGAGCGAGAGCATGAGCAGAGGCAGAGAGAGAGAGCAGGCAGGCAGAGCAGATAGAGAGGCAAGAAGCAGAGCAGAGAGCAGATAGGAGATGCAGGAGCATATGAGCCGAGAGCAGAGCAGGCAGAGAGCAGAGAGCAGAGCATAGCAGAGGAGAGCAGAGACAGAGCGCGTCAGAGAGCAGAGAGCCGCGCAGAGAGAGAGCAGAGAGAGAGCAGATGCAGAGAGCAGAGAGCAGAGAGCAGAGCAGAGCAGAGAGCAGAGGTCAGAGAGCAGTAGAGCAGGCAGAGAGGCAGAGAAGCAGAGAGCAGAGAGCATAGAGCAGAGATCAGAGAGGCAGGAGAGAGAGAGCAGAGAGGCAGAGAGCAGGAGAGCAGAGAGAGAGCAGAGAGCAAGGCATAGAGCAGAGAGCAGAGAGCAGAGCAGAGAGAAGATAGCAGAGAGAAGAGAGCAGAGATCATATATCATAGAGAGATATCAATAGATATCATATATCATATATCATATCATATATCATATCATATATCATATCATATATCATATCATATATCATATCATATATCATATCATATATCATATCATATATCATATCATATATCATATCATATCATATCATATAATATCATATCATATCATATCATATCATATCATATCATATCATATCATATCATATCATTTAAGATGAGATTATTATTCATTGATACACTGTTGCGTTCTTTGATGAATAGGATGACCGCAGTGATCAGGTCGCATGATTCATGTTGCCGGCGTTAGACATATTAATTGCTGTGTTCTAAATTCTTTGTTACTTTTAAAGAATAATTAATAAAATTGTTTACTTGTAATTTCTTAACTGATAAAAAAAAATTGCGTTCTAGAATTTCGCCGAATTTGAAGAGCGTGGTTTACTGCACGGCCATTCGAGTGGGTGGACAAAGCGAATGGAAATTTGCTTGGCAGCGATACCGAGGAACCAACGTAGGATCGGAGAAGGATCTGCTCTTGCAGGCATTAGCCTGCACAAGAGAGATATGGTTGTTAAATCGATTTTTAGATTGGGCCATTACGGAAAATTCGGGAATCAGGAAGCAAGATGCCACCCGAGTTTTCGGATCGGTCGCCAACAATATTGTCGGACAACAACTCACGTTTGATTACTTTAGAAATAAATGGGCGCATCTCAGGGAATAGTAAGCTGTCAATCCTTTATATTCTTATATTCTTATATTCTTATATTCTTATGTTTGTATATCTTATATTCGTATGCTTCTATCATGGAAAGCTTTCCTTAGGAAACATCATTAATTATAGAAACATTAATTAATCTTGTGTAGTTAGGAAGCAGATCGCAGATTTTTATTATCATAATTTTAATTACTATGGATCTTTGTTGTAGAATTATATTTTACTGTGAAAATTTGATATAACATAAACCTTTTATTATTTCCAGTTTTGGAACGTCGCTATCAACTGTCAATAACATCGTAAAGTCAGCAACAAGAGGAATGAGTACAAGATACGAATTGAAAGACGTAAGTTGAGAAGTAATAGTATGAATATATTTTTGAGATAATTTAAAACAAACTTAAAAATAAAACATTTAATAGAAAACATTACGCAAATGTTAAGTTCTTCTTGGCAAATTCGATAAATAAATAAAAATATGTAATCAATTTCCACAAAAATCTCGTTATACTCTTTCAAAAGATAATTCTGCAACATATTTACTTTTTATGTTACTTTTTTAGCTGGTAGAGTTTGCAAAGGAACATCTGGACGAACTTGGTACAGCAACGCGAACCATACAGCAAGCGGTGGAGCGTGCGGAATCCAACATACGATGGATTGACAACAATCATGCGACGATTCGCGATTGGTTACAGAGGAACACCGCGTAATTGTCGATACTGATAGAAAATTATTCGGCTCTCCTTGCGGTGAATCGCAAGTGCAACATACATAGTTGCTTGCAATTTTTGGGCCGAATTCATTATAGTGTCAAAGTAACGCGCGAAAATTGGTAAATGGGGCACGAGGAATGAAATTGCAAATAGTCTACTGTTGAATCGTACAAGACTATTATGTGTTTTTGTATGTATTTGTAAATATATGGCCCCCCAGCATTAATGCGATATTTATAATGCAGAGTGGAATGACGCTCACTGTATTTCATGTTCACATTCCTGATTATGCCGCTAGATTATGGAGATATATTTCAAATGAGAAAAGTGATAATATTATTAATCTCTTTACAATAGATTTCGCGAGTCACAATTGCTGCGCATATTACGCTGTCTGAAGAATTTTATCGTCAATCCATCGGATACCAAAGGGGCAAGAAAAAAGATTCGTGTTCAAAGTAACATTGAATATTATGAGTAGTAGCGGATTTGTTGCAACATTTTTTCAGTTCTAAGGTTCTACATTTTCTCCACTAAATATTGCTGGAAATAATTTTATAACAGTACCATTATTAGATAATTGTATATTAGGTCAAAATAATTAGTAAGTAATAATTGATACAAATACTCGTGTATAATATTAATCGCGTTTTCAGCAGCTATTATAAAACATTCAATTTAATACATGTTGAAAATAACTAAATATTTTTAATCGATCATCAATAAAGACAATAAAGAAATTTATATGTATAATATAGCAAATATATATATACATATGTTAAAATTTTTTTGCTGAAAAATCAAATATTTTCTATGTCATGAGTCAGTGTTTTATATGTACTTAGAATACTCAAAGAATCTTCTATTCTTAATACATAAATATCTACTATACGTATAACCAATTGCTAACTATTATGCGATAAGATTTAATTATTCATTAAAGATTTCCTGCTACTATGTAATAGTCTGTATTTTATAACAGCAGAAACCTGACAAATACAATACCGCTTTATTTTGAAAATATTGATATATGTCATATAGATATAAAATAAAATCTTATTAATTTTTTTACAAACTATGTCGTATATCTATTTCATTCTCTATTATAACGAAGAAACAAATATTTATTTTTTTAATATTAACTTGCGAACTTTGAAACTTTTCAAGTAAACTTTTTACCTAAGAAGGAAAAATGATCTTCTATATAATTACACCAGTGCATGCAGCTATAATAAAACCAGTTTGGCTATTTAGTTTTATTATTGTTAATACAAAGCAGTTTGTCAACGTTCGTATTATCGACCTAGCTACTTTATGGTAAGTATTTTGTATTATGTAAGTAAGTACTAATATATATATATATATATATATATATATATATATATATATAAATATAAAATAGCTTTAATATAACCTTTTTTGAAACATTTAAATTTATATTGCACTAATTATTGCACAAAATAAATTATTTTATCCATGCACATATATATCCACTTATTTACTTTTAAATTAATGTTGTCCTACCGGTTTTAATTTATTTGTCATCGGATAAATCTGAGAACTTCCAACAGTTGCAAAATAAACGTTTTGCTGACGTGGCCATTGAAAGAACATTTATACGTGTGTTCCGTTTTGAAGAACTTCTTGAATTAGTGCACATCAGTGATGCAATTAGGGTTAGAGTGAGACAGGTATATTTTGTTTCACTTTAACTTATTGCACGAATTTTCACCAGTTCAGGAATTTCTTCGAAAAAGAACAGACGTCATAGATGGTATATGCATAAAGCTTCTAGAACATTCTCACGCATGTCTCAAAGACGTCATAAACACATTCAAAAGATGTGAAAAGTAAGAATTTTAAATGTACGTCTTTATCTAAAATGTCTTTATCATTAAAACAAAACATTTTTATAATAGTTTTTTAAACGTTATTTTATCGGAAAAGAAACGTTCCAACGCGCGAACGTTTTTCGAATGGACATTTTAATTCATGAAAAACGTTTCTAGAAATTGGTTATAAAACGTTTCGGAAAAACACTTATAAAACATTTCTGAAACGTATATGTGCTACCTAGGTATAGAGAAAACCGGGGTTAATAGATCAGTTTTTTAGTTTGTGATTTTTAATAAAATACATAAAAGAAATATAATTGTTGCGTTTATACGTTACGGTAAAACGTAGGCTATTAAATTAAATGTTTAAAGTAACTTAATTTAATAATTAAAATAATTGAATATTTGTCTTATATCTTTCACACGGGGTTATACCTCCCATAGTCGGGGTTGGTTGACTATTCATATACGAGTGCATACTTATAAATATATAAATATACCTATGCAACAAAGTGCATATATTTATGTTTCGAAATTAACGCCGCTTTAACGTCGGTTTGGACGTCGCGAGCGCGATCGAGGAAAGCGTGACGATCAACGAACGCGGCTTCAGAGAATCGATTTTAGCAACGATGAATTTCTCGTGTTGTTGTTTTTTTTTGTCTGTCTCCTTACTTCTCTCTCCGATATCGCGAACTTTTTTGAAAAAGAAAATATCGTAACGAAAGATAAAAGGGATAAAGTCGAAAAAGTGTGAGTTCGAAAGAGTGCGAGTTCGAAAGAGTGCGAGTTCGAAAGAGTGGAGTGCGAGATTCGACGGAGACGTACAGAAAGGATATTCGACGGAGAAAGGAGATTCGACGGAGACATTTCGAAGGGAGTTTCGAAAGGAGATTCGATGGAGTCATAGCGGATTGCTCGAATGATGGAGTCATAGCGGATTATTCGAATTCGTCGTCTTTATACGTAAGAAGGTAGATAGAAGTTTAAAGGTAAGAGTAAGCTTTACTACGATTGAGTTAACCGTGGATTCATACGTTCGAGGTCATGACGGGCAACACGATGTTGCGTGATTACCGCGTAGCTTTTTGCGATCAGCTTTATATTATGGTGAAGGACAACGAATGTTCTTGCGTACACCTTTAAAGGTGATCGAGCAGTTCGAGACTGCGATGTAAGATTCAGACCTCTTACGTGATGACGAACAGTTCGAGACTGTAAGGAGATTTCGAATGAATGTTTTTTGATACACCGCTGATGACGAATAGTTCGAAACTGTAAAGAGATTTCGAATGATGTTTTTGATACATCGCTTTGAGTTTATCATAATGCTGAATTACGTTGATACACCGAATACGCCGAATGACGAATTGATACACCTTTTTTGAGACTTTTAAATTATTTGGATTTGTTATTTACAGATTTAACTCAGTCCTGATTTTCCTGCGCGCCATTCATCCTTGCGATCTACGATCCTGATTTTTCTGCGCGCCATTCATCCTTGCGATCTACGATTCTGATTTTTCCTGCGTCCTGCGCGATAAACATCATTGATCTGCGCGCCATTCATCCTGCGTTCTACGTTCCTGATTTTTCTACGTCTTTCATATTAAACATCTTTGATCTACGCACCATTCATTCTTGTGATCTATGTTTATGCTGTTCCTAAATTCTTTGTGTTAAACTTTTTTGCTCTTTACGCTTCTTCATCATTCCTGACATTCTTAATCTCATTTGCACAACACCAACCAGATTGTCAACACATAACAGTGATATTTTACAAAAACTTTGAAATGGCAACATTTATAAGAAATTACAAATGTAAAATTTATTATAAGACTATACATATATGTATACATATATGTTCTCTCTGTATAATTGGCGCTGTAATTTAAAGAGATATCATTTCTTTTTTGTAATTGTAATAAATCATTTGAAGCGCGACTCTTCTTTTTGATAAGATAACATAATTTTGTGATGTATATCACTTGGGTTATAATTTTTCGGAAATAAAGATACTACTGCTTAGATTTTTTCGAGATTTTTTGAGATATAAAGATTACGTCTACCACTTGTTACTTAGGTTTTTTCGAGGTATAATACTACCATTTTCTTTTTTTTTGAGGTAACAACATATACATTACTATGCGTGTACTTGGCGCCTTTTTTCACCTTTTTTTAAAAAAAGGTAATTTTGTACAGATATTATGCCTTTTTGTAGTATTACGCATTTTATAAACAGTATGTACAGGGTAAAGCTCTATTTGGAGGAATAATAGAGGAAAGTCCCCTATTATGAGATAGGCTCCTAATATGCGACAGCGAGGTTTCTGCTAAACTAATAGGCCCTATCTGTTGATTCCACCATGAACTTATTGCCCTTCGGGTAAAACCTATTTAGTAGAAAATTCATTGTTTGATCGTGCGTGTAGTCGTTGCAGAGAAAGAAATTGTGAAATTGGATGTTGTCAAGTGCCATGGATATGAACCTTGTTTATTATATATATAATTAATAAATATTTGGCAATAAGTTCTTCATGCAGCGATAGAGTAAGGTCGTATTAATAGGAAAATACGGGATATGTTGAGTTGCTCAATTGTAGAGATTAGATTTGGTGATCGTGAAACCGCAAGGCGTGGTGCTTGTAACATGAGATACTCAGGGTACTCCTGGGTTGCTGGAGTATGAAAGTTATTGTATAGTAATAAAAGAAGAGAAAATACTATATTAACGTTAAGAGAAGGTTTATACGAATTTATAAGAGTGTGCTGACCTTGATTTGAGAGGGAAGGGTGGAGGGGGAAGATTAGGTACAATATTGAGTATAAGTGGGTTTACAATTGTTGCAAATATGCTTCTCCATTACATTTATCTTTCAAAAACTTTAAATAAAGTTTTTTAATTGCAATATCATGTATTTTGCACTTTATTAGCGATTTCCCGGGGTCTCTCATATTAGGAGCACACTTTTGCGATTTTGTCGAAAGCTCATTTTTCACATTTTTCTAATTTTCAGCGAAATTAATATTTAAATTAAATTTTACATTTCAGTATCTTAAAGCTTATTAAATTCCCTTCAAAAAATGACCTACTATATTTTTCAATTCTGCCCATAGACTTCCGGCAATCACACAAAATAGATATGGTATCTCATAATCGGGTACTTTCCTCTACTACCACTTTGTTTTTTTCGAGGTAACAACATAACAGGGTAACAACATAATACATATACACTACTATATGCGTGTACTTGGCGCCTTTTTTTTACCTTTTTTTTTAATTTGTATTACGATAAAGTATTTGTATATCGCAAAACATTTGTACGTAAACAACATACAGAATAATACTCTTTGAATAAACGTGGCAACTTTATCTTTTGCCAGATTCATTATACGGATCGGTAATCGATATAACTATATTGTGCTCATAATTCGGCACATTAATCGCAAATGCTCTGACGATGCAGGGTCTCGGAAAATTTAATACTTCATAAATAACGCATCCGAAGTAAATATTATAATATACGTCAAAATTAGTTTAAGTAATACTTGCATATCATATTTCAGATTCTCATATCGTGCGGTTATGTATAAATATCGATAAAAAAACTCCGTACTCTGTGTCTAAATTCACAATACAATGAAATCACAATAATACAAAATAATACAATATTAAACTGTATAAACACGGTATCTGGAACAAACGCAAGAGAGAAAATATTTAAATATTTTTTTTATCGATCAGAGAATATATTATCTTGTTTTCATAGTTAAATAAAAATCAGAGACATTAAATAAATATTCCTGCAAACAGGATAAAAAATATAGATTGTAACAATATAATAAAACAGCTCTTAGTTTGTTCTGTAGTTTGCTATATTTTTACTGAATTACACTGTCTTTCTCTTTTTCTTTTATATTAAAATATCTTTAATTTGTCCAAGTTTTGTAATTGTACTACAATTTATCACTATTTAAAAAAAAAAACTAATATTTTTATATATAATTATGTTCCTACAGAATAATACATATTTCGAAAATTATTACATATTTTGATAATTAAACTTTTATAGATTTACATAGAATCATATATTAATAATTTAACGATAAAAAAGTCCAATAGCAACAAAATATAAAACGTTACATTAGTTTCTATTTAAAAATGCTATAAAGATAATTTTTTACAGCTTACAATTAGTTATATTTTTATACACATGAAGATCTTGACTGTGTATAAAAATATAACTAATTGTAAGCTGTAAGAAATTACATACAAATAACTAAAAATTATCATCAGACTTTCTTATCACATAAGAAATATTATTGTATTCATGAAACTCCCAAAATATGAATATGCATATGTTACATATGATTGCATGTGTGTGTACTGAGTTTATAATAAAATATTTTGCTATTTGCCTGCTCTATGAGCTTTAATAATAATTGTTAATAATAACTGTTTAAAATTGATAATCATTATGTATTAATAAAATTTGCTTACGATATAAAAATACGTGACTATGTTCGACTTAATTTACGTGAAGATAAAAAATATAAAACGATTGCTAGTAAAACATTTACCATATATTTATAAATTTTAACTAACTGCCGATAACGCTTTGAATGTAAAAGCTGATTTATATTTAGATTACGCTCATAAAATCTAATATCGGTAAGCTTCTATAAGAGAAGCATTGTATTAATATGTCGCAAATATTGGACTAATCATAGCCTGAAAAAAGCTTTGTGCGCTCGACCATTCGGTATTTGACCCTGCAGTCTTAATCTGCGGACAGCTTCTCTCAAGTGCTTTGGTTGTAATGGACCAGTTTCATTCTGGACCTCCATAACATCTAAAGCTATACAACAAGCACAATATAATCTAGAATTAAATTCCAATATTCTAACCGTACTTATAAAAAAGAGCTCGTACCTTCTTCAACAATCTCGCCAACAAATACCTTAGCAATTCCCGACATAGCTATGACAACGTTCTGAGACACTGAACAGCCTGTTATGGTTTGCATATATATATATATATATATATATATGTAGGTCCAGAAGTATGTTCCGGGACTTTTATTTTTGATATCGGTATATTCCGGGACATTTGGCAGTTTCCAGGACTGTCCTGGAAAAAATTGATGTCTTACGGCATTTTTTGGGACAGTTTTTTGAATCTGATTACATATATATGCGTTATATTCCAGGACTGTATATTTCAAAAAACGTAAACAATCCCGGAACATACCTCTGGACCTACATATATATATATATATATATATAATCTGTGAAACATATTTAGTATAATACTTCTTTAATGGAATGGCTATTTCTTTTGTAAATAACGACTAAAAATAAGGTGCGTACCCTCTTTATAGCTGCTTTTGGAAATGCAGATCGTCTGTACATTTCGTATCTGTCCACGTGATCTTCAGTGAAGTTGGATATTAGTACTCTGTGAAAGAAAAGTTCTCAAAAATATATTCTCAATAGTCAAGCAAGAAACTTGTTATACGTGCACATAAACTTGTAAGACGTCAAATACGTACTGCATCTTTTCTTTTTCCTCCTCTTCTATCTCTCTTCTGCTCTTCTCCTTACTCTCCCGCCTTTCTTTTGTACTGACTGGGTTGGCGCGAGGTATCATAATATCATTACTGAATATATCCTCTGCAGTCTTCGTCTTCCTTCCTGTCAAATTCCTGCTTCACAATCTCTATTGCCTCCACAATCCGGTAGGTAGAATTAGATCCTGTATTTTCAGTCTCTTCAGTATCCGACTGCGATTGAGAGCTCATTGCATCCAACAATTCCGCCTAAGTAATACAGATAAGGTAAAAATGGAAAAGTTACAAATTTTAAGTAACATCAAAAGAAAGGGAGATAAGAGAGATAAGTAATTTCGAAGTACAACAAATAGTAAAAGTGAATAAAAGAGAGAAGGAAAACATGTAAAATGTATATATGAAATGAAAAGAGAGCATTTTTATCTTTTTCTATCTTTTAAAACTAAAACCGATAATAAAATAACTTACGATAATTTCTTCGCGCGTAAACGGGATTGATCTCCTCGGCATCAGCTCCCTGCGGTCAATATATATATATATATATATGTAGGTCTGGAAGTATGTTCCGGGACTTTTATTTTTGATATCGGTATATTCCGGGACATTTGGCAGTTTCCAGGACTGTCCTGGAAAAAATTGATGTCCTACGGCATTTTTCGGGACAGTTTTTTGAATCTGATTACATATATATGCGTTATATTCCAGGACTGTACATTTCAAAAAACGTAAACAGTCCCGGAACATACCCCTGGACCTACATATATATATATATATATATATATATATATATATAAACTGTGCAACATATTATGTACGCGCGGCAGAAACACCTCCTGTGAATAGGTTTCTTGATCTCCTCGGTATCAACTCTCTGCTGTCAATATATACATGCATACAACGTTGAGAAGAAACAATATAAACATTTTGTAGGATTGTGCAAAATTTGCTTGCATAGCATAACCATTGAAGCACAGAAATACTGACAGTCCCATCAAACGTACCAGCTTTAAATGGCAATCCTTGACCTATATCTCCAAAAATTAAGTCACCATCTAATTCTCTTCCATCAATAGCTACGTTTAAAAATAAAATAATGTGTTAATATGATTATATATCAAAATATATATATATCTTTCACGCAAATTTTTACAGACAGCATTACTAGCAACGTGCACAACTTCATTTGAGGTTATAATTGGGTACAACATTCATCGCACGATACTTTTAAAATTACAAATCGGAAACGTATACCTCGAGTCCAGCTCTTCTGCGATCAACGAAGTCGGGATCGAACGTGTCAGTCGTCATACTTTCTGCCAAGCGTAGAGAACCTTCTTTTCCGGCAGCGGTGGTAACACGATGTAGGGATACGAAATCTCCAGATAAGCACGAAGCAATTCAATTCAGTATATCGCCGGCACAATTACAGTGTTACTGCCGTTTCGCGTACGCGCGTATATGCGCGCGTTGTCGCACCTTACCTCGCGACAGCGTGCGGCTCGTGCAAACGTTAACGCGCGGCCGCAATCGCGCGGCAGAAACGCCTCGTGTGAACAGGCTCCTTGATCTCAGTCTCAGTATCAGCTCCCTGCCGTCAATATAAAAAATAATATAATAGGTTATAACCTGTATGTATAAACACTCACGTAAACGTAGTATAAACAGTAAATAAAATAAGTATAACAGTAATATATAGAATAAGATGATTATAGGATAATTACATAAAACAATTACCTTGTTGAATTAATAATCGTCGCGTCGCGTAATAAATATAATAAAGAGTCACACGGTCGGTCTCGATCCGCGCGTATTACCGTGTCTCTCAATTTTTTTTTTTTTTTTTTTGGTTTCTGCTCCTTTGGGAAGGAGCAAAGCGCCTTCAACCCTGCCTTTGGGTTATATAGCGCAAATAGTTAAGACCCTTATATGATTCTGCCCGTCCGCTTGATAAAATTAAAAATCACTCCTATTTTATTCCAATCTTCTCTCTTAATCAGATCAACAATATCCTCAGTTCCATGAATGTTCCGTTTCACCAGTTCCTCGCCCATAACCTCACGTTCTGCGTCATACCTGCTACACTGCCATATCACGTGATTTATATCTTCGATTTCATATCCGCATTCACATCTAGGGAAATCTATATAGTTTTTTCTAGCTAGGGACTCATTCAGGTTATAGTGATTTGCTCTTATTCGATTTATAAATGAATAAAAATATCTCTCCGCTCTAACTTGTTTAAACTTGTTTAGTCTATCTGTTAGTATCTATTATTTTTCTTTTTATACTTACAAATTTTTCTTAAAAATTTTAGACTATATAATTGCTATCGCGTAATTAATATTTTGTCGTATAATAGGACATTAAAATGTGTCAATAAATAATATATTAATATAAGCCCTATTCTATAAGCTTCATATGTGTGCATCCTTGCATGCGCAATAAATCAATATCATGCACATATAATCCAGGATTAAATATCACTATTAATCTATTCTAGCCATCCATTTCAAGGCAGTGGATATTTATGAGACATGACATTTTTACGTGTAATATTCTTATATTCTTAAGGGTCGACAGGAGTAAGAGTGGAGACCTCTGTCGGCCGGTCGGGAATTACGGATTCGTTTTTCCCAAAGTTTAGCCTAATTAATTAACGAATCTCATTTTACTTATGCTCGTTTTAATCAGTAAGATCAGCCGCAAGCTGGTACAGAGCCGGATTTTGGAAAAAGGATCGAAATAAAATTTATAATAAATGTGGGGAAACGCGCAGCTAGACACGGGTCAGGTTGGGTCAGCTGCGAGTCCGTATTTTATTTATAATAAATTTTTAAGAGCCAAAATGCAAAATCCGGCTCTGTACCAGCTTGCGGCTGATCTTACTGATTAAAATGAGCCTAATTTTAATGAGATTCATTACGTAATTAGGCTAAACTTTGGGACAAACGATTCTCACTAGTAAGAGCAGCTTATGGGGAATTTCCGTGGTAACATACTGACAAGGGCTGTGTTCAGAGGTGCCAATGGTGCTGTTTGCCCGCTGCCTGCGCGCCTGGTGGGGACACGCACACAGCTGACGAGTGACGGAGCCGTGTACGTGTGCGCTGGGCGCTCGGCGGCGACCGGCGACTCGGCGCGGCTCGGCCAGCTTCGGGCGGGTAGAAGAGCGCCTTACATAAGCATAGCCATAGCCATAGCCCGCATAGCCGGTCCGAAAGTCGGCGTATGCGTTCATATGCGTTAGCGCGTCGGCTGACTTGACTCGTCTGTTATGTCTCGCGTTTCCCTTCTGATGTTGATTTATGAATAAAATATATATTATGACATTGCATATGACAATAAAATATCCCTTCCCACACTAGGCGTGAAACACTATCGTGTGTCTGTTATTTAAAATAAGTAATGAAACTAATAACAAAAAATGTTAGTAAAATTGATCAATTACATAAATAATATCTAATAAAACTATATTATCTTTATTTTGAAAATAAACTGTATATAAGAAATAAAAAACAGAAAAAGCGTAAATAATAGAAATCCACTCTTGGCCAATATGTACGCTTTCTTCTAAAAAAAATCATGTTATTAATGTAGAAAATAAATTATTGTTAACACAAGAAAAGTGAAATAAAACATTAAATTATATATTGTTTGTTTTAGAAATATTGTTTTGATAGTATAATTACTTTGCTAATGGCAAATACATGTAATATAAAATTTAAAAAAGGAATAAATTATTTGTGCAACAATATGATAAATTTATTGTAATTGTTCTCAAATAAATGCATGGACAACGTACATATTGTTGCTCAACGGAAACCGCGAGAAGGTGGTGGTCTTTTCCGTCAAGAGAAAATGTAAAAATTGTTTTCTTTAATATTAAAGAAAACAATTCTTTACATTTCCTACGAATACAAATAGAACAAAGAAAGAGAAAGATAGAGAGAGACATAGAATTGGTATAAAGGATAGACATAAAAAAAATATAAAAGGATAGACAAAAATATATAGGACAGAACATAGAAAAAGAAAAGATATTAAAAGAGTATTAGTTTTAATTTACACGATTTATAATTCACGACAGTTTGTGACAAAATTGCATATATAAAAAAACATTCAAAAAATTAGAGGTACATGTAAAAAAATATATACAGATACAGACATATGTATACATACATACATTAATTATACATCTTCAAATGTTCTCTAGATTACAAAATACAAAACATAACAAATAGAATTATATAATTCTTCTGACGTGAATTATATTAGATTGTCTAAAGTAACCTTTACACTAGAAATATCAAATAATTTTCTACCGTTTCAATTTTTAAAAGTAATGTTACATTAATTATGTTAAAAACATCGAATAATTTTTTTATTATAATCTACATTTTCTACTTTTACAATAAAAAACAGGATATTAAAAAATAGAAACGGTTGAAAATAGCTTTTGGTATTTCTAGTGTTTAATCGGAAAAAAATGCACATGTTTTATTTATTATAATACTGAAAATAATAACATTCCAGGTAGCAAGCACTCGTCATTTTGACGTCAATATTTGGTCATAATTGGTCAGTAACGTCATTCGTCGATTAAATGACGTATATTTAACGTCATGTTTTAATACGTCAAAAAGACTTTGTAAAATGACATTATATAGACGTTTACGTGACTACCCAGGTAGCAGACAGTCGTCATAATGACGTGATTCTTACGTCATTTTATGACGCATGTTACGTCATTTATTCCTAAAGTTTAACGTAAAAATGGCATATTTTTCACAGTATTTTTCACAGGAATATTCCTACATTTATAAAGTGTTTCGTAATTTTATGATTGACGTGGTGAATTTATGGTATAAGTGGATCTAGTTGCGTGTGTAATTATAGTTTTATGACAACTACTTCATGCAGTGTTATAACTATCAAGAAGATATTATTACAAGATTTTTGAACACTTTAAAGATGTACCTGTTTTATAGATAAGTACAGTTAATAAGAAAGCATCAGGGTGAGAAGATCGTCACTGTCCACTGGATCATCGAAGTCAAGCGACTCCGACGCGGTACTGTACTAGGATGGGTGGGTGACCGCCTTGAGAGAGCGTCTATATGCACATGGCATGTAACGAAACAGTTAAAAAAACTTTTTTTTCTTAAATAAAGAAAAAGAACATATTTTTATAAACGTTTATCAAGTAGACAAAATTTTCAAGTTTTAAAATTTTAATTTCATAAAAAACATTTCTAGAAACCGGTATGTCGTACATTGAACCCATTTTTGCCGTCAATAAAACGTCAGAAAATGACGTCTTTGGGATGTGACTTAGGACCGTGTAAAATACGTCATTTTTACGTTAAACTCTAGGAATAAATGACGTAACATACGTCATAAAATGACGTAAAAATCACGTCATTATGACGATCCGACTGTCTGCTACCTGGTTTATAGCAAAAATATTTCAGAAATCATCCAAACTATTACGACTACAGCCAATTTTTGAAATTAACAAAAGAAATATGTTATAATAAAATCAAAATCGATATAAATAATGTTATTACAAAAAAACAGATATAAAACTTAATTTATAACCACGGATTAAATACACATATATACATATATGTATTTAATGAAATAATAATATATATATTTCTTCTACATTTTTTACACAATTTAAAATAGAAAAAGTTGTTTGATTTTGCCAAGGGAAACATTCTATAGGAATGTCGTACTTAAAAGTACAATTTTGTGCAAAATTATGTACAGCTGTTTAAAAAAACAACGTTTTAAAGAACTGTCATTCAAAACCCGTTTTTATCTTGAAAAACTAACATGAAATACGTACATTACGTCCGTATACATTCAACGTACGTTGAATACCTCGTCAAATAATAATTTATTTTCCTCTTTACCAATGACTATTTTAAACATTTTGTACAATATATTGTAATACAGGCCGTAGAGCTGTGTTCCGAAATTGACTGCCAGTGCTGAAAATCTGTAATACATGTGACGTGACCTATAGATTTTTAGTACTGGCAGTTTCGGAACACGACCAAGAGTGACATAATTTATATTATATTATTTATTATATTTTTTTATTTGACAAATATACATAAAATATATAAATGTAACGTCCAAACATACGTACACACCACCGTAAGAATGTTATATATTAGTACATTATTTCCGAAAAGTTAGACAAATTTTGGCACCAGTTTCCAGTAAATCGGGGTCCATTAATAAATGAGTAGTTCGCAGTAGGTAAGTCAGACAGACAGACAGACATTATAAATATTTTAGAACCGATATCCCAAAAAATCGGTAATGATGCGGTTCTCAAAATATGTCTACGGTCTAAGTTAGAGTATCATAAAATAGTATACCAAATTAGGTTGATTTAATTTCAAAACTGTAGATTTGCATAGCGGACAAACACATACATTCATTTATATAAAGATAGAGATAAAAATATGATTTTATTACAATTATATGTATTTCTTGTGCTAATAATATAATAATTTTTAACAAGTATAATCGCTTATCCATTCTTATTAGTAAGCTCAATTTTTTTTAAATGTCGGGATGCAAATTTAGTAGCTTCGGTCACTGCTTTTTCTATATACGTCCCAAAATCTTGTGACACATGTGTAGATTTCATACTGGCAATTAACATGGATTTGAATCCTTTAATAGGTCCTTGATTTGCATTAAAAATTTGTAGAACGACATCCATCCAGATTTGTACATTGAATGCATTATAATCCATCTCCTATACAGTTCCTAATAATTTTTTTCGTTTTTTTTGTTGCTTGCTTATTTATTTTCATACAAATAAAATGAATTATGTTATACATCATTCATTATTTATATTACAAGGAAAAAAATTATTAGAAGTGCAAGAAATGCAGTAACTCTTTACATACATTATAATTATAGTTATGCAGAAAATATGAATGAAAACATAGATGAATTTGGTGTTTTGCTAATATATTTAGAAAATCTACAATAAACTTGAATGATTTATTGTCAAAATGATTTTATATACAATTTTATATACAATTATATATACAGTCGAAGTAATTATAAATTTTCAACACCAAACTCCTTGGCATTATTATCAATGGTAAGATTAAAGTAAATAATGCTATAAATATATCTGTCATATTCTCTGTGATTAAAATATGATGTAACTTGAAAATAATATCTATTTTATATATTATAGGTAAATATGAGTTATAAATAAAAATTACAAAATTATAAAATTGAATAATAGAAAAGCACAGTAAACATCAATAAGATATTAAATAGTATACCAAAATAAAGTCGGTATTATATTGGATAAGACTGTATGCTCTATGCATTAGAAGGTGGCCAGAGAGGTGCAGTACCTATCTCAACATACATGCAAGACATAAATGAAAACCTAGATGATTTTTGTGTTTTGCTGATGTATTTAGAAAATCCACAATAAACTAGAATGATTTATCAAAATGATTTTATATCAGCGGTGCACATGTACTTTTGTTGTTAAAATTTTGCAGCAATTATTGAGAGCCTGATGTATTTAAAAATTAGATGGATAATAATGTTAATTAAACACTCCGTTTTTTGTTCTTTTTTTAATGTTATAAAACTTTATTTCATATTATACGAAAATATTTCACAATAAGTTTTATTTCTGTAATATATTATATGTAAGTTATATCACATATATGTCATATATATATATATATATGACATATATGTCATATATATATACACATACTTATTGCAAAGTGTTCTCGTAATAATATGTTTAATTCTCATTTATTTAACATTTCTGATATTGTAGTATTTGAAAGAGTGACTATATAAAAACTATAGCAAGTAAAAAAGTCATTATTTTATTTTTCTTCTCATTTTTTTCATTACAGAACTGCCTAATTGCGTAGTTTTGCAATAAAATTATTTTAAACATTATTTGACGAAAAATTGTCGCAAATACTTGCATGATTGTATATATATATATATATATATATATATATATATATATATATATATACACATACATACTTATTGCAAAGTGTTCTCATAATAATATGTATAATTATGACATATGTGATATTAACTTACATATAATATTACAGAAATAAAACTTATTGTAAAATAATTTTGTATAATGTTAAAATAAAGTTTTATAACATAAAAAAAAGGAGTGTTTATCAACATTATTATCCATCTAATTTTTTAATACATCAGAATCTCAATATTTGCTGCAAAATTTTAACAACAAAAGTACGTGTGCACCGTTGATATAAAAACATTTTGATGAATCATTCTAGTTTATTGTAAATTTTCTAAATACATCAGCAAAACACAAAATTTATCTAAAGCGGGTGCTTGTTGGCCTTGGTACGTTACTGCCTTCTGCTACGGACGGCCAGAAAGCATTTTTCAGGCCGTATTGCTAAAGCGGGGAGCACGCGGCAACGCCGCACAGACGCGGCAACGCCGCAGTCTTAGCATATGTCTTTCTACCGTGCGTCCGCGTGAGCAGTTCAATGGTGTGTGTGCGTATTCACACATAAAACCAGAAGTTAGTTTCTCGACATTGGCGACACTGAAACAAAGTTTCGTATTGTCACCGCGCGAGGTCTCCAACATCAATTCGGAGTTCGGCCGTGACTCCTGTCGACCCTTAAGGTCGACTGTGAATACGCAATTACGCACACACACCATTGAACTGCTCACGCGGACGCACGGTAGAAAGACATATGCTAAGACTGCGGCGTTGCCGCGTCTGTGCGGCGTTGCCGCGTGCTCCCCGCTTTAGCAATACGGCCTGAAAAATGCTTTCTGGCCGTCCGTAGCAGAAGACAGTATCGTACCAAGGCCAACAAGCACCCGCTTTAGATAAATTTTGTGTTTTGCTGATGTATTAAGAAAATTTACAATAAACTAGAATGATTTATCAAAATGATTTTATATCAGCGGGGCACACGTACTTTTGTTGTTAAAATTTTGCAGCAAATATTGAGATTCTGATGTATTAAAAAATTAGATGGATAATAATGTTGATAAACACTCCGTTCTTTTTAATGTTATAAAACTTTATTTTAACATTATACGAAATTATTTCACAATAAGTCTTATTTCTGTAATATTATATGTAAGTTAATATATATCACATATGTCATAATTATATATATATATATATATATATATATATATATATATATATATATATATATTATGACATATATGTGATATTAACTTACATATAATATTACAGAAATAAGACTTATTGTGAAATAATTTCGTATAATGTTAAAATAAAGTTTTATAACGTTAAAAAAAAGAACAAAAAACGGAGTGTTTAATCAACATTTATTATCCATCTAATTTTTAAATACATCAGGCTCTCAATATTTGCTGCAAAATTTTAACAACAAAAGTACATGTGCACCGCTGATATAAAATCATTTTCATAAATCATTCTAGTTTATTGTGGATTTTCTAAATACATCAGCAAAACACAAAATTCATCTAGGTTTTCATTTATGTCTTGCATGTATGTTGAGATACTGCACCTCTCTGGCCACCTTCTAATGCATAGAGCACACAGTCTTATCCAATATAATACCGACTTCATTGGTACTATTTAATATCTTATTGATGTTTACTGCTTTTCTATTATTAAATTTTGTAGTTTTGGAATTTTTATTTATAACTCATTTACCTATAATATATAAAATAGATATTATTTTCAAGTTACATCATATTTTAATCACAGAGAATATGACAGATATATTTATAGCATTATTTACTTTAATCTTACCATTGATAATAATGCCAAAGAGTTTGGTGTTGAAAATTTATAATTATACTTCGACTGTATGTATAATTGTATATAAAATTGTATATAAAATCATTTTGATAATAAATCATTCAAGTTTATTGTGGATTTTCTAAATATATTAGCAAAACACAAAATTCATCTATGTTTTCATTCATTTCCTGCATAACTAATTATAATGTATGTAAAGAGTTACTGCGCATTTCTTGCACTTCTAATAATTTTTTTTCTTGTAATATAAATGAATGATGTAAAACATAATTTATTTTATTTGTATGAAAATAAATAGGCAAGCAACAAAAAAAAACGAAAAAAATTATTAGGAACTATATAGGAGATGGTTTATAATGCATTCAATGTACAAATCTGGATGGATGTCGTTCTACAAATTAATGCAAATCAAGGACCTATTAAAGGATTCAAATTCATGTTAATTGCCAGTATGAAATCTACACATGCGTCACAAGATTTTGGGACGTGTATAGAAAAAGCAGTGACCGAAGCTACTAAATTTGCATCCAGACATTTAAAAAAAATTGAGCTTACTAATAAGAATGGATAAGCGATTATACTTGTTAAAAATTATTATATTATTAGCACAAGAAATACATATAAGTAATTGTAATAAAATCATATTTTTATCTCTATCTCTATATAAATGAATGTATGTGTTTGTCCGCTATGCAAATTTATACAGTTTTGAAATTAAATCAACCTAATTTGGTATACTATTTTATGATACTCTATAACTTAGACCGTAGACGTATTTTGAGAACCGCATCATTACCGATTTTTTGGGATATCGGTTCTAAAATATTCATAATGTCTGTTTGTCTGTCTGACTTACTGCGAACTACTCATTTATTAATGGACCGATTTACTGGAAACTGGTGCCAAAATTCTAACTTTTCGGAAATAATGTACTAATATATAACATTTTTACGGGTGGTGTGCGTACGTATGTTTGGACGTTACATTTATATATATTATGTATTTGTCAAATAAAGAAATATAATAAATAATATAATATAAATTATGTCACTCTTGGTCGTGTTCCGAAACTGCCAGTACTAAAAATCTATAGGTCACGTCACATGTATTACAGATTTTCAGCACTGGCAGTCAATTTTGGAACACAGCTCTGTACGGCCTGTATTACAATATATTGTACAAAATGTTTAAAATAGTCATTGGTAAAGAGAAAAATAAATTATTATTTGACGAGGTATTCAACGTACGTTGAATATACGGACGTAATGTACGTATTTCATGTTAGTTTTTCAAGATAAAAACGGGTTTTGAATGACAGTCCTTTAAAACGTTGTTTTTTTAAACAGCTGTACATAATTTTGCACAAAATTGTACTTTTAAGTACGACATTCCTATAGAATGTTTCTCTTGGCAAAATCAAACAACTTTTTCTATTCTAAATTGTGTAAAAAATGTGGAAGAAATATATATACATATATTATTATTTTATTAAATACATATATGTATATATGTGTATATAATCCGTGGTTATAAATTAAGTTTTATATCTGTTTTTTTTTATTAACATTATTTATATTGATTTTGATTTTATTATAACATATTTTTTTGTTGATTTCAAAAATTGGCTGTAGTTGTCGTAATAGTTTGGATGATTTCTGAAATATTTTTGCTATAAATATGGTATTATTTTCAGTATTATAATAAATAAAACATGTGCATTTTTTCCGATTAAACACTAGAAATACCAAAAGCTATTTTCAACTGTTTCTATTTTTTAATATCCTGTTTTTTATTGTAAAAGTAAAAAATGTAGATTATAATAAAAAAATTATTCGATGTTTTTAACATAATTAATGTAACATTACTTTTAAAAATTGAAACGGTAGAAATTTATTTGGTATTTCTAGTGTAAAAGTTACTTATTTAGACAATCTAATATAATTCACGTCAGAAGAATTATATAATTCTATTTGTTATGTTTTGTATTTTGTAATCTAGAGAACATTTGAAGATGTATAATTAATGTATGTATGCTATACATATGTCTGTATCTGTATATATTTTTTTTACATATATGTACCTCTAATTTTTTGAATGTTTTTTATATATGCAATTTTGTCACAAACTGTCGTGAATTATAAATCGTGTAAATTAAAACTAATACTCTTTTAATATCTTTTCTTTTTCTATGTTCTGTCCTGTATATTTTTGTCTATCCTTTTATATTTTTTTATGTTTATTCTTTATACTAATTGTATGTCTCTCTCTATCTCTCTCTTTTTTTGTTCTATCTGTATTCGTAGGAAATGTAAAGAATTGTTTTCTTTAATATTAAAGAAAACAATTTTTACATTTCCTCTTGACGGAATAAGAGACCACCACCTTCTTGCGGTTTCCGTTGAGCAACAATATGTACGTTGTCCATGCATTTATTTGAGAACGAATATTACAATAAATTTATCATATTGTTGCACAAATAATTATTCCTTTTTTAAATTTTATATTACATGTATTTGCATTAGCGAAGGAATTATACTATCAAAACAATATTTCTAAAACAAACAATATATAATTTAATGTTTTATTTCACTTTTCTTGTGTTAACAATAATTTATTTTCTACATGATTTTTTTTAGAAGAAAGCGTACATATTGGCCAAGAGTGGATTTCTATTATTTACGCTTTTTCTGTTTTTTATTTCTTTTATACAGTTTATTTTTAAAATAAAGATAATGTAGTTTTATTAGATATTATTTATCTAATTGATCAATTTTTCTAACATTTTTTGTTATTAGTTTCATTACTTTTAAATAAGAGACACACGATAGTGTTTCATGCCTAGTGTGGGAAGGGATATTTTATTGTCATATGCAATGTCATAATATATATTTTATTCATAAATCAACATCAGAAGGGATACGCGAGACATAACAGACGAGCCAAGTCAGCCGACGCGCTAACGCATATGAACGCATACGCCGACTTTCGGACCGGCTATGGCTATATGGCTATGCTTATGTATGCGCTCTTCTACCCGCCCGAAGCTGGCCGAGCCGCGCCGAGTCGCCGCCGAGCGCCCAGCGCACACGTACACGGCTTCGTCAGCTGTGTGCGTGTCCCCACCAGGCGCGCAGGCAGCGGGCAAACAGCACCATTGGCACCTCTGAACACAGCCCTTGTCAGTATGTTACCACGGAAATTCCCCATAAGCTGCTCTTACTAGTGAGAATCGTTTGTCCCAAAGTTTAGCCTAATTACGTAATGAATCTCATTAAAATTAGGCTCATTTTAATCAGTAAGATCAGCCGCAAGCTGGTACAGAGCCGGATTTTGGAAAAAGGATCGAAATAAAATTTATAATAAATGTGGGGAAACGCGCAGCTATATATATATTTATATTCAAGTCTCGTTCTCACGATTAACAAGTAGTACCGGCTTCCATGCCCGGTGGCGCCACAATCTTCAGAGTAACTTTTTTCCCTAGCCCCATGCTTCCACGCTTCTGTTCTTCATAACGTTTTTTGTGCTCGTAGGAGTCACAACTCAGAGTATTGAATTGAGATTAAGAGATTTTTTCTTGTCAATATTCTTCTGCCAGGATGTCGAAAAGGAAGCTGCGTGAAGCGGATATAAGAGAGTTAAATAAGCAAATGAAAAGATTGCGTAAAAAACTGAAGAAGCTCGAACGAAAAGAGACCGAAGCGGTTAAGAAACCTTCGGCCGCCATTGTGGTAGACGAGGCACAAGGTCAAAAAGACGATAGAGAAATCGGTAAGTAATAAGGAAAAATGTGCTCGTGCTCGTAAGCGTCTCGGCGATGAGCCTCCACTAGAGGGAGGACATATCGCGCGCTCGGAAGAGAGTAAATCTCTCGGCGATGAGCCTTCACTAGAGGAAGGACATATCGCACGTCTGTAAAAGAAAAATCTCGCGGCGATGAGCCTTCACTCGAGGGAGGACAGATCGTACGGATAGCGAGTCAGCTGCATATTCTTATTGTTTTCATGACAGCTGCCACAAGGAAGGAAGCAGACCTTGTGAAGGACGCGAGCGAGGAGGGGTCCTCTCAGTCCTCTCGTTCCTCTACGTCAGTTAACGCGTCAGATACTGACGAGGAAGTTGGAAGGGACGCGGACGTAGAGGTTATAAAAGACGAGGCGATAGATACTGCGGTGAGCAGCCTCAGTAACGAGACTCGAGAGAGACTTTGCCTCAAAGCAGAGCCGGCGCGGTCGACGGATATCGCCCTGCACCCCACGCTGATTGCAGAATGGATGAACTGGATGCGCAAAGGCCTCTATGAAGGGGACGAAGAAGACGACAAGAAACGTGAGGAGGAGGAGAGTAAGCTACGCGAGGAAATCATGAAAAAATTTCCTAGAGGGGGAGCGTTACAAGCAGAAGCTCCGAAACTCAACCCAGAGGTTCTGGCTTACATGTCAGTGACTGCAAAGAGCAGGGACAAGCATTTTGTCTCTTCGCAAAACGCTTTAGGCTCGGCGATGGTAGCTATGGGCGAAGCTATCTCCTTAATCCTCGAACTGGAAGAAGATGAGGCCTCGAGTGCCCTGTTGCATTTTTTGGGAAATGCAGGCAAGCTGTTAGCAGGCTTGCATTATCAGCAATCGGTAACGAGGAGAGCGTTTATCTTGCCAGGTATCGAGGAGAAATATCGAGATCTGTTGAGGAAGTCGGATATTACGTCCGAGTTATTTGGCAAGGATCTGTTTAAGAGGCTTAAGTATACAAAATCCTTGGGCAAAGTAGTAGAGGATCTCACTCCGCACCAGCAATCCAAGAAGTATCCAAAGACTTCTAACTGGGGAAACCGGAGAAGCCTGCAGAGGAAGTCCAAGGGCCACTCACAGCAGGCTCAAAAATCAGGCCCTCAGAGATCCCTGCGTTTCAAAGATCGCCAGAGGTACCCTTATTCGAACAAGCATGCGCCCACAAGGTCGACAAGGTCAAACCGGTACAATCGTTAGAGGTGAGAAATGTGGCTGGTCGCTTAAAGTACTTTACTAAAGAATGGCAGTCAATTACCAAAGATAAATTTGTACTTAACTGTATCAAAGGTTATAAGATCCGGTTTACGTCTCAGCCTTGTCAGACGCTAGTCCCAAAGGCACCACTGTTACAGGGTTCACAATCCCTCGATGACGTCAGAGAGGCAATAAATAAACTCTTGGTGTTAGGGGCCATTAGACCGTGTACGCCGGAAGATCCTCAGTTTGTGTCTTCGTACTTTCTAGTCCCGAAATTGGACGGAACTTTCAGATTTGTTTTAAATTTAAGAAAACTTAACGAATTTATAAGGACAAAGCACTTTAAATTAGAAGACGGTCGTACAGCGAAAAAACTAATCGCTAAAAATGATTTTTTAGCAAAGTTAGATCTAGAGAATGCCTATTTTTTGATACCGGTAGACGAAGATTCTTCTAAGTACTTAAGATTCATTTTTCAGGGCCAATGTTTCGAGTTTTTATGTATACCTTTCGGTCTTAATGTGGCTCCTCATGTGTTCACTAAGGTCTTAAGACCAGTCGTGAACCATCTGCGTAAGAGAGGTCTTTCTTCAGTTACATATCTAGATGATATGCTGTTCGTGGCGTCCTCTAGACAGGCGTGTATAGATAATGTAAAAACTTCGATTGAACTCTTGGAATATTTAGGCTTTATTATTAATTATAAAAAAAGTAGCTTGGAACCGAGTCAGATAACGGAGTTTCTGGGAATAATGTACAATTCCGTGATGATGACACTGGAATTACCAGAAGATAAGAAGCAAAAGATACTCGACCTTTTGAAAAAATTTGTTCCCGGAAAAACGGTCTCTCTTAGGCAATGGTCAAGCTTCGTCGGTTCAATTAACGCATGCTGCCCAGCAGTTAAATACGGCCGATTATATACTAAAGGATTCGAACGTGTCAGATATTTAGGATTGTTAAAAAATGATAACAATTATGACGCAAAAATCTGTCTCCCAGAAAATCTCGAGCCAGATTTCAGATGGTGGAAGATAAATATTCCCAAATCCTCGAATCCCATTAGACAAGGAAACTATAAGCATGAGATTTTCTCTGACGCGTCCACCACGGGATGGGGCGCCTTTTGTGAGGGAAATAAGGCTCGAGGTTTTTGGACAGAAAACGAACGAAAATGGCATATTAACCGTTTGGAGCTCAAAGCAGCATTGTTTGCTATAAAAAGCTTTGCTAGGGACCTTAGAAATTGCGAAATACTTTTGCGTATGGATAACACCACAGCTATAGCATATGTAAACAAGATGGGGGGAGTGCAACACCCGAATCTACATAGAATTGCAAAAGAAATTTGGCAGTGGTGCGAAGTACGGAATATTTGGTTAGTGGCCTCATACATTAAGTCCGAGGATAATGTTGAAGCTGATCAAGAATCTCGAATAAAAAATATAGATACGGAATGGGAATTAGCAGATTACGCCTTTCGTCATGCCGTAAAAGCGTTTGGGGATCCAAAAATCGATCTATTCGCTACTAGATGTAACACAAAATGCGAAAAGTTCTTTGCTTGGGAAAACGATCCAGAAGCATTAGCAGTTGACGCATTCACTGCGAATTGGCATTCGTTAGGTTTATTTTGGGCGTTTCCGCCATTCGCTCTCATTTTAAGAGTCCTAAAAAAGATCACGGTAGATAGGGCTACGGGTATAGTGGTAGTTCCCTATTGGACTAGCCAACCATGGTTTCCCTTATTTATGAAACTTTTGACTGAAAAACCATTAATTTTTAATCCTTCGCCTACCTTACTTTTATCACCTTGTAGGTCGATTCAGCATCCACTAGCAAGGAAGCTGTCCCTGATGGTCGGCAGATTATCAGGGAATCTTTTAGAAGGAAAGGATTGCCTAGTTCATCCCTCAGCATCTTCGAAGCTTCGCTAACGGAGTCAACGCGTAAGCAGTATGCAGGCCCCTTAAGACAATGGTGGTCGTTTTGCCTGAATCAGAATCTGGACCCGTATCAACCGGAAGAGGTTAATGTCATCCAATTTCTGACCAAAAAATTTGAAGAGGGGGCGGCGTACGGATCTCTTAACTCGATAAGATCTGCAATTTCCCTGATCAGCGGCAGCAATATTGGCCAAAATAGGAATATTTCTAGATTTTTTAAAGGGATATTTTCACTGAGGCCGTCAAAACCGAAGTATGACAGAACTTGGGATGTTGAGATAGTTTTTCGGAAAATTGAAGAATGGTTTCCCTTGAACGAGTTGCCCCTTAGTCGGTTGACTGAGCGCCTCGTGTTGCTGCTCGCGTTGGGCACCGCGCATAGGGCGCAAACTCTGGCGTCAATTAAGCTTTCTAACATCAAGCGTAGTTCGGAAGGATACGAAATTGAAATACCAGATCGGATAAAAACCTCCCGGCCAGGAGCATACCAGCCTTTGTTAGTCTTGCCAATTTTTCTGGAAAATCCCAAGTTATGTATTGTGTCGACAATTGACGCTTATATTCAAGCGACATCGAAGTTGAGAGGTGAAATAGATAGTGTCTTTCTGACAATTAAAAAGCCATTCAGGGCAGCTTCCACAGGAACAATAAGTAGATGGATTAGGGCGGCTATGTCTCGCTGTGGTATAAGTGAAAGGTTTACAGCTCACTCTACGAGACATGCGGCGACTTCAGCAGCATTGAAGAAAGGAGTTGACCTAGAAACTATTAGGAGAACTGCTGGTTGGTCCAAAAATTCACAGGTTTTTGCTAAGCATTATAATAGAACTATTGTTTCAGCCAAAGAATCCTTTGTAAAAGTGCTTATGCGTTAATATTAATTTTACAAAACACAATATGATTTATAAAAAATTTTATTTTTTGTGTTATCAACCTAAGGTAAAGGTTAGTTTTTTTTTGGAATTTGCGAATAAGCTGGTTATGATTCATATACATATGTATATGTGAATCCAAAATATATAACGGATAAATAAAAATTATTTTCTCTGAACCTCTACTTGTTAATCGTGAGAACGAGACTTGAATATAATTGGAAGATCAAACGATCTCATAGAGAGATGTTCGATCGTAATTATATGAAGAGTCTCGTTCGAGCGATTACTCCCACCCATTGTAATTATACATTTCCCAACCCCAGCTCTAATAATTTTTATTTCATATCGACTAGTGAGCTAGTCGAGCTCTAAACTATATGAAGAACAGAAGCGTGGAAGCATGGGGCTAGGGAAAAAAGTTACTCTGAAGATTGTGGCGCCACCGGGCATGGAAGCCGGTACTACTTGTTAATCGTGAGAACGAGACTTGAATATAAATATATATATAGCTGCGCGTTTCCCCACATTTATTATAAATTTTATTTCGATCCTTTTTCCAAAATCCGGCTCTGTACCAGCTTGCGGCTGATCTTACTGATTAAAATGAGCCTAATTTTAATGAGATTCATTACGTAATTAGGCTAAACTTTGGGACAAACGATTCTCACTAGTAAGAGCAGCTTATGGGGAATTTCCGTGGTAACATACTGACAAGGGCTGTGTTCAGAGGTGCCAATGGTGCTGTTTGCCCGCTGCCTGCGCGCCTGGTGGGGACACGCACACAGCTGACGAAGCCGTGTACGTGTGCGCTGGGCGCTCGGCGGCGACTCGGCGCGGCTCGGCCAGCTTCGGGCGGGTAGAAGAGCGCATACATAAGCATAGCCATATAGCCATAGCCGGTCCGAAAGTCGGCGTATGCGTTCATATGCGTTAGCGCGTCGGCTGACTTGGCTCGTCTGTTATGTCTCGCGTATCCTTTCTGATGTTGATTTATGAATAAAATATATATTATGACATTGCATATGACAATAAAATATCCCTTCCCACACTAGGCATGAAACACTATCGTGTGTCTCTTATTTAAAAGTAATGAAACTAATAACAAAAAATGTTAGAAAAATTGATCAATTAGATAAATAATATCTAATAAAACTACATTATCTTTATTTTAAAAATAAACTGTATAAAAGAAATAAAAAACAGAAAAAGCGTAAATAATAGAAATCCACTCTTGGCCAATATGTACGCTTTCTTCTAAAAAAAATCATGTAGAAAATAAATTATTGTTAACACAAGAAAAGTGAAATAAAACATTAAATTATATATTGTTTGTTTTAGAAATATTGTTTTGATAGTATAATTCCTTCGCTAATGCAAATACATGTAATATAAAATTTAAAAAAGGAATAATTATTTGTGCAACAATATGATAAATTTATTGTAATATTCGTTCTCAAATAAATGCATGGACAACGTACATATTGTTGCTCAACGGAAACCGCAAGAAGGTGGTGGTCTCTTATTCCGTCAAGAGGAAATGTAAAAATTGTTTTCTTTAATATTAAAGAAAACAATTCTTTACATTTCCTACGAATACAGATAGAACAAAGAAAGAGAGAGATAGAGAGAGACATACAATTAGTATAAAGAATAAACATAAAAAAATATAAAAGGATAGACAAAAATATACAGGACAGAACATAGAAAAAGAAAAGATATTAAAAGAGTATTAGTTTTAATTTACACGATTTATAATTCACGACAGTTTGTGACAAAATTGCATATATAAAAAACATTCAAAAAATTAGAGGTACATATATGTAAAAAAAATATATACAGATACAGACATATGTATAGCATACATACATTAATTATACATCTTCAAATGTTCTCTAGATTACAAAATACAAAACATAACAAATAGAATTATATAATTCTTCTGACGTGAATTATATTAGATTGTCTAAATAAGTAACTTTTACACTAGAAATACCAAATAAATTTCTACCGTTTCAATTTTTAAAAGTAATGTTACATTACTTATGTTAAAAACATCGAATAATTTTTTTATTATAATCTACATTTTTTACTTTTACAATAAAAAACAAGATATTAAAAAATAGAAACAGTTGAAAATAGCTTTTGGTATTTCTAGTGTTTAATCGGAAAAAATGCACATGTTTTATTTATTATAATACTGAAAATAATACCATATTTATAGCAAAAATATTTCAGAAATCATCCAAACTATTACGACAACTACAGCCAATTTTTGAAATCAACAAAAAAATATGTTATAATAAAATCAAAATCAATATAAATAATGTTATTAAAAAAAAACAGATATAAAACTTAATTTATAACCACGGATTATATACACATATATACATATATGTATTTAATAAAATAATAATATATGTATATATATTTCTTCCACATTTTTTACACAATTTAGAATAGAAAAAGTTGTTTGATTTTGCCAAGAGAAACATTCTATAGGAATGTCGTACTTAAAAGTACAATTTTGTGCAAAATTATGTACAGCTGTTTAAAAAAACAACGTTTTAAAGGACTGTCATTCAAAACCCGTTTTTATCTTGAAAAACTAACATGAAATACGTACATTACGTCCGTACATTCAACGTACGTTGAATACCTCGTCAAATAATAATTTATTTTTATCTTTACCAATGACTATTTTAAACATTTTGTACAATATATTGTAATACAGGCCGTACAGAGCTGTGTTCCGAAATTGACTGCCAGTGCTGAAAATCTGTAATACATGTGACGTGACCTATAGATTTTTAGTACTGGCAGTTTCGGAACACGACCAAGAGTGACATAATTTATATTATATTATTTATTATATTTCTTTATTTGACAAATACATAATATATATAAATGTAACGTCCAAACATACGTACGCACACCACCCGTAAAAATGTTATATATTAGTACATTATTTCCGAAAAGTTAGAATTTTGGCACCAGTTTCCAGTAAATCGGTCCATTAATAAATGAGTAGTTCGCAGTAAGTCAGACAGACAAACAGACATTATGAATATTTTAGAACCGATATCCCAAAAAATCGGTAATGATGCGGTTCTCAAAATACGTCTACGGTCTAAGTTATAGAGTATCATAAAATAGTATACCAAATTAGGTTGATTTAATTTCAAAACTGTATAAATTTGCATAGCGGACAAACACATACATTCATTTATATAGAGATAGAGATAAAAATATGATTTTATTACAATTACTTATATGTATTTCTTGTGCTAATAATATAATAATTTTTAACAAGTATAATCGCTTATCCATTCTTATTAGTAAGCTCAATTTTTTTTAAATGTCTGGATGCAAATTTAGTAGCTTCGGTCACTGCTTTTTCTATACACGTCCCAAAATCTTGTGACGCATGTGTAGATTTCATACTGGCAATTAACATGAATTTGAATCCTTTAATAGGTCCTTGATTTGCATTAATTTGTAGAACGACATCCATCCAGATTTGTACATTGAATGCATTATAAACCATCTCCTATATAGTTCCTAATAATTTTTTTCGTTTTTTTTGTTGCTTGCCTATTTATTTTCATACAAATAAAATAAATTATGTTTTACATCATTCATTTATATTACAAGAAAAAAAATTATTAGAAGTGCAAGAAATGCGCAGTAACTCTTTACATACATTATAATTAGTTATGCAGGAAATGAATGAAAACATAGATGAATTTTGTGTTTTGCTAATATATTTAGAAAATCCACAATAAACTTGAATGATTTATTATCAAAATGATTTTATATACAATTTTATATACAATTATACATACAGTCGAAGTATAATTATAAATTTTCAACACCAAACTCTTTGGCATTATTATCAATGGTAAGATTAAAGTAAATAATGCTATAAATATATCTGTCATATTCTCTGTGATTAAAATATGATGTAACTTGAAAATAATATCTATTTTATATATTATAGGTAAATGAGTTATAAATAAAAATTCCAAAACTACAAAATTTAATAATAAAAAAGCAGTAAACATCAATAAGATATTAAATAGTACCAATGAAGTCGGTATTATATTGGATAAGACTGTGTGCTCTATGCATTAGAAGGTGGCCAGAGAGGTGCAGTATCTCAACATACATGCAAGACATAAATGAAAACCTAGATGAATTTTGTGTTTTGCTGATGTATTTAGAAAATCCACAATAAACTAGAATGATTTATCAAAATGATTTTATATCAGCGGTGCACATGTACTTTTGTTGTTAAAATTTTGCAGCAAATATTGAGAGCCTGATGTATTTAAAAATTAGATGGATAATAAATGTTGATTAAACACTCCGTTTTTTGTTCTTTTTTTTAACGTTATAAAACTTTATTTTAACATTATACGAAATTATTTCACAATAAGTCTTATTTCTGTAATATTATATGTAAGTTAATATCACATATATGTCATAATATATATATATAAATAAATAAATATATATATATATATATATATATATATAATTATGACATATGTGATATATATTAACTTACATATAATATTACAGAAATAAGACTTATTGTGAAATAATTTCGTATAATGTTAAAATAAAGTTTTATAACATTAAAAAGAACGGAGTGTTTATCAACATTATTATCCATCTAATTTTTTAATACATCAGAATCTCAATATTTGCTGCAAAATTTTAACAACAAAAGTACGTGTGCCCCGCTGATATAAAATCATTTTGATAAATCATTCTAGTTTATTGTAAATTTTCTAAATACATCAGTAAAACACAAAATTTATCTAAAGCGGGTGCTTGTTGGCCTTGGTACGATACTGTCTTCTGCTACGGACGGCCAGAAAGCATTTTTCAGGCCGTATTGCTAAAGCGGGGAGCACGCGGCAACGCCGCACAGACGCGGCAACGCCGCAGTCTTAGCATATGTCTTTCTACCGTGCGTCCGCGTGAGCAGTTCAATTGGAACCCGGCAGCGGAACCGCATACAATTCGGGCCCTCGTAAGAGTGTTCGTCGGGGTAACCCAAAATGACCTGGAGACGCCGTCGGGAGATCCGGGAAGAGTTTTCTTTTCTGTATAAGCGTTCGAGTTCCCTGGAAACCTCTAGCAGGGAGATAGGGTTTGGAACGCGAAGAGCACCGCAGTTGCGGCGGTGTCCGGATCTTCCCCTCGGACCTTGAAAATCCAGGAGAGGGCCACGTGGAGGTGTCGCGCCGGTTCGTACCCATATCCGCAGCAGGTCTCCAAGGTAAAGAGCCTCTAGTCGATAGACTAATGTAGGTAAGGGAAGTCGGCAAATTGGATCCGTAACTTCGGAATAAAGATTGGCTCTGAGGAGCGGGGCGTGTCGGGCTTGGTCGGGAAGCGGGTTTGGCTGACGTGCCGGGCCTGGGCGAGGTGAACCGATCGGCGTTCTCGCGCCGGTCCCGGGGATCCGAGCTCGGTCCCGTGCCTTGGCCTCCCGCGGATCTTCCTTGCTGCGAGGCTTCCGTGGCGGCGCGAGTCGTCGTGGTCGTCCTCTTCGGCCGCCATTCAACGCTCAGCTCAGAACTGGCACGGACTAGGGCCACATAACACATAAAACCAGAAGTTAGTTTCTCGACGTTGGCGACACTGAAACGAAGTTTCGCATTGTCACCGCGCGAGGTCTCCAACATCAATTCGGAGTTCGGCCGTGACTCCTGTCGACCCTTAACCTGATACACACGTCAACATATATCTAACCATATATTAAGCCTTGTGTACACGATACTAGAAATCGGTCCGAGTTTTGGTTTAAGCCAATCAACTTGCAGCTCTTACAGAAAAGCAGCAGTTTCATTGGTTTAAACCGAAACTCGGACTGATTTCTAGTATCGTGTACACAAGGCTTTATATATACATGTAATTCGATACAAATTCGATACAATTTTCAAAGATCCATTACTTCAAATAAAATATGATTCATGACTCACCGATACGATGTGCAGCAGCGGAGTTGTAGACTACGTTGTCAAATATTCAAATTATAGCAATGTCAAGAATAATTAATTATTTCAAATGATGGTTATGCGGTCAAACAATTATTATTATAGCAAAAGCTCGAGGATAAGTCAATCAATCAATAATAGTAAATCTGCAATCAATAATAGTAATAATATTTATTTATCTCTTTTCTATTTTCTTTAATTTTAGTATCGAGCAAGACCGAGCAAAACGAGTATATAAGAATGCCTCTTCGTATATGTAACCGATCGTCGTATATATATATTTATATAAATAATCCTACTAACCTCAAGCAACTGGCGTTGATCGATTAGCGATTAACTCGATCCTCCTCCTTACGACGGCGACGAGGGGCGAATGGCGAGACGCGGACAGGCGTGTCCGCGCGCGACCGGCCGGTCGATTATGGCGGTGGATTCAAAATTCACACCGCCAGACGGATAGGCAAGGCTCGAGGATAAGCCAGGAAGGCGTGGATGGCCCGTGAAGGCAGAAATGGGTACACGGGAACTTATATTGTTTAAGCACTCGCGGGATACAGAGCACGCGGAGCACGCGAAATGTTACCGCGAGGACATTCGGATTACGAAGGACGACAATGACAATCCAGCCGCTGCTGCCGAGCGAGTCACGTAGGCGGGCAAACAATGAAAGCACGCGGGGTCGCTTAGGCGTGATTATCACACCGTGCATGCACGAACGCATCATGCTCGCTTCACGAAGTGATTTTGGCATACGTACCCGAATTTATACGTATTTGTAACGTTTTTGCCATTTTATCTGATATTTAAATATTATTTTTATATGTAGTGCGATCTTTTACGATAAATATTATAATTCATCATCAATTATATATTAATCGTAAAAGATCGCACTATATCATCATGTGTGTGTTCAATATGCCATCACGTGTGTGTAATCACTATCCCATCACGTGTGCGTAATCACTGTACCATCACACGTGTAATCACACGTGATGGCATAGTGCGACCTTCTATACGCGCACGTATGCCAAAATCACTTCGTGAAGCGAGCATGATGCGTTCGTGCATGCACGGTGTGATAATCACGCCGTGAAGGCAATATGACCCTGCACGAATTGTTATCTGGGCAAGGCTGTTTTGTATTTTTGTTATAGAAATTCCGGAAATAATCCTTTCCTTTATAGGAACTTTCACTGATTAATACATCCTGGGTCGAATTCCAAGCTTCTTCTTTAAATATACATCTCAGATCACTTATCGGGATTGGAAAATTCGACATAGCCTCTTCCGATGCACCCTCCTTCGCTAGCAAATCCGCCATCTCATTACCTGTGTATCCTCGATGAGCAGGAATCCAGCCGTATATAATTGTACATCCATACTTATTTTTCAGCCTAAAATGACGTCTTCTGATATCTAAGATAAGACTACTCTTGTACACATCCAGCCTATTGTTTTTAATGGCTTTCAAAACACTCTGACAGTCCGATAAGATTAATACATTCTTGAAAAATCCTTTTCCTTGATCTTGATCCTTCTCCAATTTTTTCAATGCAGTAGATATTGCAAAAGCCTCCGCAGAGAACGACGACCACATCTTCGGAAGACTAGCATACAAAGCTTGACTGTTATTTTCAAAAATCACACTAGCTCCTGTCGCGACGGAATCCTCTAATTTTGATCCGTCTGTATAGATAACCATAGGATTTTCCAGATCGTGCTCATCACAAAACTCCTTGATAAAATCCAAATCCTTTTTTTCATATTTCATTTCTTCAAGACGTCTTCTTTCCTTGGTTTTCCTACCAGCGCTATGCGAAAAACCTATTTCAGTATCTATCGTTATATCCTCCGTGAGATCTTCATAATTCATGTCCCATACTTCAAAATTATTCAGTGACTGACCGATATCCTTTCTAAACAATTTGACTCTATCCCACGCTAATGAAATTATACTCTTCTTTTTCTGTGGGTGCCGCATCCTATGCAACATCTCCTTTTGGCTCAAGATGTCTATACTTTCTCTAATACTCGGGTTACCATATTTAATCATCTTCGTGCAGAAATTCTTGGCTAACATCATAGCTCTTACGCTGAGAAGATCTACCTTGGCTTCCGCCACTAACACGTTCGTCGGGGTACTGTTCCTAGTTCCAAGCGCCGTCCTCAAACCCAGATATTGACCTCTCTCTAATTTCAGTCTTAACGAACCGGTAGTAGGTGCATAAACAAAACATCCATAGTCTGTTACAGATCTTACTAAGCTCTTATACAGCAAAAGAGCAGTATAGCAATCAGTACCTCTTGTTACACTATTCAAATACTTTAAGATAGAATTTGCCTTTTCTATTTTTGCTCTCACATCTTGAATATGCCCTTCAAATTTTACTTGATTATCCACTCGAACTCCCAAGAATCTGGATTCGCTGCTATTTGGTATTGTCACCCCTTTCACCATAATACTAATATTGTCATTTACGAAACCGCTCCTTGAATATTCCACCAGCGTTGTCTTCTTAGGCTCCAAATCCAGGCCTAGTAGCTCCAAGTTTTTGGCTATTATATTTACTGCCTCCTCAATCTTATCTCTGTTTTGCTTTCTATCCGAACCCATCTTATATACCACTATATCATCCGCAAATTTTAACTCCATTACGTCGGCATCAACATCCACGGTAATATCATCAGAGTTGAGAGCGTACAAGATTGGACTCAACACCGCACCCTGGAGTAGACCTTTTCTTGATATTCTTCTGACCGTTGTTTTATTATCGATGATGTATTCCACGTCCCTTTCATCTAACCACACATTAATAAACCTGAATGCCCTACCAGGACAACCCTTTCTTCTTAATTTAGATTTCAGGATATGGAAATTCACATTATCGTATGCCACATCAAGAAATGCCGCTAATACGTATTCTCTTCACTGAGAAGCGCCGTTTTTATATCTGAGGTAAGTTTCACCAGGTTCTCCGTGCATGATCTACCTCTTTGGAAGCCGTTTTGAAAAGGATGAAGCTTATTTTCCTTCTCCGCCCACCAGATGAGCCTTTCGTTAACCAATCTCTCCATCACTTTACCCATGCAGGATGACAATGATATTGGTCTGACTTTATTTTTGTTAGCTTTGTCTATGAATAAGACTTGATACTCTCTCCACTCCTTTGGAAAACCTAATCCTATCCATATATCATTTAATAAACTCAACAAACATAACATAGCTTTTCTAGGAAGATTCTTAATCATTTTGTAATCTATACCATCCCTACCCGGTGCCGAATCTTTTTTAATCATACTAAGAGCTCTACTTAATTCTACTTCTGTAAAAAACGCATCTAACTCTTTATCTGTCCTATCATATGTATCATCTTCTATTACTCTCCTTGAAACTCCCGGAGCCGAGAGCTTATCTATTTCTACTTTAATAAGCTTTTCTCTATCCCCCATCTGCCATTTATTCCAACTTACTCTATTTCTAGCTTTTTTAAAAGTCCTCATTGTGTTCCAAACGTAAGATACACTAGTGAATCTACTAATACTATTACAGAAACATTTGAAACTTTCCCTCTTCTTTTTCTTTATTACTTTCCTAGTAATAGCTGCCTGTTTTTTATATTCAATGAATGCATGAAGAGTCTGAAGCTTCCTATATATCGCCAATTTTTTTTTGCGTAAGTCTATAGCTTTGGAACACTCTATATCCCACCATCTCACCTGTTGCTTATTTTTCTTTTCTTTAACTTTCTGCGGACTAGATGACCTTACATAATTAGCTTTCCTGCCTGAAGCCATATTAACTGCCTGTTTCATTTGGTTTGTAAAAATAGTGTATCTATCTTGTAAAGTTCTACCGTACATACTACTTTCTAATACCTCAATAGCTTTATCCATTATATTCCGATATTTTTCCCAATCTGTTTTTTTGGACGACAACCTATTTGTAATTTTTTTATAAACTATCGTATCTATATCTATGTTTATTCTAATTGGGAAATGATCGGACTCCCAAGTATCCTCTAGTTGCTCATAGTTAATGTAATCAATCATATTGCCATCCGCAAAAATTAAATCTAAGTTAGACGCAAACTGATTTCTATAATTTAACCTGGATATGGTATCTTGATTAACGCTCAAGAACCCCTGGTTAAAGAACTTTTCATGTAGATTTTCCCCATTTACATCCGTATCATTGCAGTTCCATAGCACATTATGAGCATTAAAGTCCCCCAGAACTATTGTTCCATAACCTTTCTTATCGAAATTAAGTATATTAGACCAAACCTTACTTTCTTCTTTACCATTTGGTCTCCTATAGACTGTAACAAGGTTAAATTTTATCTGTGTGTTATTTAATCTGATACCACATATATCAAAATTGTCCGATCCTATAAACCACTCTTTAATGGCTTCAAATACTATTTTTTTGTTTATTACAACGATAATGCCTCCACTATTACTTGCACTATCTACACCTACTATATTATATCCCGATATCCGAAATCTATTCAAATCGCTAATCTTTGTTTCTGTAACAACCGCAATATCATAATCCTTAATATGAGAATCAAACTCATGCTTCTTATTGCGAAGACCACGAGCGTTCCATAATAATATTTTAACCATCATAAGATCTATAATCGATATCTTTCAATTTTTGACTTCTATTTCTTCTGTCCCTGAGTCTTTGATCATACAATTCCTGACTATATGGCTTATATCTCTCACCGTAAAACCTATCATCATTATGCTCTACTTTATCAAAACATTCCATCATATCTACATCGCTTATAGTATCCTTTAAATAATTTTGTTGAGCTAGATTCATTATATCTCTAACAATACTCCCTAACCTTTCAGATTCTACTTCTACTCTTTTTCTTTTATTTACCCTGTTTGCGTCATCTACTTCCTCCACTACACCCCTTAACGCAATACCTCTTTTATCACGGTTGATCTCACCCTGTCTCACATTAAACCTACTGTAGTATTGGTTTTTATACAGATTACCATCTCGTCTATTGATGAAAGTACTAGGCGCATCCTGACTAGAAATACGTCTTTTATTGCTACCCTGTCCTGCTTCCGTTAATTTATTTGTACTTTTAACCTCCGTGTGTTTTCGTTTTAACCTGTGGACTTTGTTTCACCGCCTTAGCATATGAATTTATCTCCGGCCAATCTGATGGTTTAACAAATCTATCATATTCTTTTCCCGGATTATTCTCAATACCCTTCAATATTCTTTGAGCTTCGTAAAAAGTAGTATTATGTTGCGCCATCACCGTCTTGACTTCTCGATTCCATTGGAACACTGGGCATCCTCTATAGGTTGAACTATGAGATCCTTCACAGTTCACACAGCAATAATCAAAGTTGCATTCGGCATGAGGTTCTTTTCCACATTTGCCACATCTTTCCATACTTTTGCAAAAAGCCTTAATGTGTCCAAACCTGTAACATCTAAAACATTGTTTAACTGCTTCTACATATGGTCTAACCTTTAAGTGTCCGAAACCTGCAAAAATGGGGATGTTTTCTGGAAGAGTGTTTTTTTTTTGAAAACAACGCTAATATTATCCGTGTCACTCTCTATTCTGACTTGTTTATCTTTATCAAACCGTTTTCTAGTCATTCTTTCCATTTGTACTATATTTTCTTTCTCAACTATCACTTCCCATAACTCAGTAATACTAAAGGGCCAATCCGATATCACCCCCTTGCATGTTATCGATCTGTTATCTATATATACCAGCACGTCATCTTTACATTCCCCGACTAGTTTATCCAAACAAATATTAGCTTCTTCCATGCTTTTAAACTTAAGTCTAGCTAAGTTAAACTGATCCATATCAAAAATATCAGGGTAACATCTAATTTTATGTAAAAACATTTGTATTTTAATCTTATTCATACCCTTTTTATTGCAGACATTTTGACTAGTAAGTTTACAGCATACTACTTTCATACCTTCAAAATCACCTTCAAATCTAGGAACTGTATCAACTGCTTTACTTGCCTGTTCCTGTCCTTTGACTAACTTACCTTGTACGTTCACAAAAATCTTATCTTTACGACTCTTTGAGTACTTATCTTTCGTCTCGGAATACGTATTCGATCGTACTTCCTCTGATTTATTTGCAATATTATCTCCTTCCTGACTTTCGACAACAGCCATTTCATCCTTTTTATTTACCACGTTCGATCTGGATTGGTCATTTCCATTCGTCATCCGTTTCATCATCTCATTTTCCCTGATCTTCTTCTTAATCAGTAGGTCCCTTTCATCGTCTTTGTCCCTATCATAACCTCCTTTTCCCGCCGACATCCTAATAATCGTCCCCCCTCCGAAGGGGGACTATATACTTGACTAATTCGTCCCAAATCAGACAAGAGGTACTCAAAGACCTCCTTCAACCTCCGAACCTTTCTCACCGCTACCTAAAAGTTCGCCAAAACTGAACGCTAAAAAACTCGCAAAAGCCCGCCAACGAAAAGACGTCCGCCCGCTAGCACGGCCGCTATGCGACTTACCCGTGTCTCTCAATCGATCGAGATAGGTTAACTCATGGTAGAAATACAAGGGTATGCTCTTGCGCATATTTCCGAACCCAGCCAATCAGTGACTTGTTCAAGATTACGTCACACTGAGCGGCACATTTAAGCAGCGAATCTATAATAGTCATTTATAAAAGCATTTTGAGCGGACAATATGTGAATACAAAATAATGTTGATCATTTATGTGAGAGAAAATTCTGTTTTATAAATAAATAAATATATATAAACGAAAATATATAAATATAAAAAACGCACGTGACATACGGATAAACGCTCATCGTTTCCCGAATTTGTCTCTCGTTGTAGATGTTAGAAACGTTATTGTTATTTGACGAATTTTATAATTATTTTATGTGGGTTTGTCTAAATATATGATATTACAGAAAATATTATTATTATTAAGAAAAAAAGAATTGTGTGCATTGAATAAAAATCATTGCGACGTACGGAAAAATTTCACATAAAACGAGATTTTAATTTCCAGTCATTTATTATTAAAATTCTGCGAATTATTAGTTTTAATCAAAACTAGTCGGAAAACGATTGGAAAAGAATTGTCAGCTGAGACGCAAAACAAAAATATATTGTGGCGTACGACATAAAGAATTATATATGCAGAGGAAAGATGCAGATAAAAGATCAAATAACAATAAATGCAAATATTTAATATACAGGTTTTTTATTAGTAAATTTTGACATCTTTCTTTTTTTTTGCCTGTGATTTGCGATTGCAATCGCTCGGTTCATTTCGCGCAGCCTAATATATGCCCTTTCACATTACACGTCATTGCGTACACTGTAATAATCACAAACGAATTACTCGACATAAACAGCGAACCGAGCGAACGCAGCCATTGCGAATCACCGAGTACATCCGATTCATTCCGATGCTACACGAATATGACGTAAGCTTAAACAAAAGTGGTGGGAATGCGCAGTGGTCTGACACGGTATGAGCATACCCTTGTATTTCTACCATGGGTTAACTGATGATGAACTGACTGACAGCGCGCTAAACGAACGCACTGTCTGCACTGCACTGCACTGCGATACTAACGCCGCTAGCCGCCAGTGTCGAAAAAGTGAAAGTAACGTTTCTTATGACGTTATCATATACGACATCGGCGTTAGTAGTAGGAGGAAGAGGAGGAGGAGGAGGAGGAGGAGGAGGAAGTATCTTAATAAAAAATTTTCACATTTGGACTTTGCGTCGCAATATCTCCGCTCGTAGGGCACGTAGCGGAATATTATAAGAGAAACCCCCCCCCCCCTAATTGGACCCTAAGGATGCAGTCCCATGCACAGCAAAAAATCGGAAACGGCAAAAGGGGAATGGACGCGCGTGCATACTGTGCAGAATTACAATCTTGTATCTACGTGATTTACGTCAGATTGTAAACATAACCTTAGACGCTGCGCACAAGCTAAAAGATTCACATCGTTTTGAAAAGAATAAAGAACAAGAGTGCAATATACCTAAATGCAGGTCCATGCACGTTAAACCTAAAAAAAGAAGGCATAAGTTAAAAGTACGAGCGAGCAAATTGATAGCGATTAAAAATGTCAGAAGTAAGTAATTTTAAGAATATTTGTCTGTATTAATGAAAAATTGTATAATATAAATAATTTTAATACGAACGTGTTTATTTAATAAGAAAACAATATTTAAATTTTTCTTTTAGCAAATAGTGAATAATCCGATAAAATGTGGCTATTGTGGATATATTATGAATGGTTTTTTGAACAATTTATTAAAACACAGTTGTTAGCAATATATAATAGTGAATTGAATGAATTTTGTATGGATAAGACTGGAATGTTAGTAATAGGTAAATATTGTTTGTTGTAAATAGTGTAACGCTGTATTTGTACCCCAAACGTTTTATAATGATTATCACATTGTTTGCAGTTAATAAACAAGAAATATCAGTAGGAAATGACAGTTCCAGTAAATGCATAAATAAAGAACTTGATGGAAATGAATTAAATGAAGCAGATGATGTGGAAAATAGTGAATTTTCTGATAATGAATATGATGATTATGATGACATGATGAAAAATGATCCATCAGGGAAAAAGCTTGGTAAAGCTGTGGAAGTATACGGTCCTTTTGCTTCTGGCAAGTACGATGAAAGTCTGATTGGCCAGGTGCAACTTAAGCCTGCGCTTTATGACTCAAGACTTTCTGCCAAGCAGAGAGCAAAGAAAGTAAAAGCTGATTTATGGAAATTAATAAGTAATAGTTTTGGAGGTAGTGTATTTTAAAATATATGTATTATTTTATGTATTAAGATGTATCATATTAAAACATAAAATACAGATATTTTAAAATATATTTTCTTATTTTCCAGGAGGTGATTTTACACCTGTAAATGCTTCTAGGCGCTGGGTATATCTAAGAGAATGTTATTGTAAAGCTCGAAATAAACTAATGAAACAGAAGGCAGCTTTTGAAAGAAGTGGAGCTGCAGCTAATGATGATTTAAAGTCATCTTTTAGATACTATGAGACAATGAGTTTTTTGAATGAATTTTTAACATACAAGTCGTACGTATATGTATATATCTACACACGCACGCGTACATGTAACATTTATTCCAAAACATTTTATTTTAAATATGAGTTTAAACAATATCTTTTTAAACTTTTTGTTTTTTAGAACAATATCATCATTGAAGTTAAAGAGAAAGAATGCAAACCGTACATCAAATAAAGAAAATATGGAATTCAATTCACAACAGACACTTGTTCACGACAGTATTTTTAAAGAGAGATTTTTTCGACCAATTTCAGCATTAAGTAATATCTCAGATACAATAAATACTGTTGCTTCAGGATCTTCCAGTAACGATAGCAGGCGATCGTGTGTTTCTCCAATATCACAGTCTGCAATCATGCCAGAAGTTTCTCCATCTCCATCTCGATCTATAATCTCCACTGTTTCATCACAAGCACGATCGAATACGTCAACACCACATGGTATTACTCAAATGCAATTCTCTCCGAGTGAAAAATCTTGTACAGGAGCACAATCCCAATTACAACGTGTGTTTCAACAAAAGCCTGCAGACAATGTATTAATACAACGAGAGGTACAAAATGCTTGTAGAACATTATTTCCATCATCTTCAAATAATCGTACTCAAAATCTACCTTCACAAGGGCAATCAAGTAGTTCCAATAGTAAGTACCTTTATTTTGTAACATACTCTAAACTTGAATTATTTGTAATAAAACATTGTTTATTAACAGAGAAAAGAACTGCCGATGTAGAAAAGGAAATAATGAAACATATAAAAACAGAGCCCAAAAAGATGGATGAAATAGATAGTTTTGCAATGAGGTTAGCTGCTGGAATGAGACGACTTTCTTATAAAGCTAGAGCAAGAGTAGAAATAGATTTTTTGACTCGCTTACAACAAGAAGAAGATTTACAAGATATTGATGCCTAATTCCTTTATTTTAAACCATCAGCAATATTATTAATAAATAATTTAATGCCAAAATTAAATGCCAAACTAAGTGGAGATAGGCTAAATAAATAGAAAGCTATAACTATAAGATTTTTTGTTGTATTACAAACTAATTTAAGTTTAATGTTACAAATACATATATGGTTATTGAATATTATATTAAAATGCACTTTATTATGTAATAAGCACATATTTAAACTTAAGTATGACAAACATGTATTTGTTATAACGTACAATTTATTCATGTTACAATTATTAAAAAATTTAAATAAACTGTTCTTTGTATAAATTAAGCTTAAAAATTATTTTGCAATGCTCTCTCCCATTGTTGTTCAATAACACCAGTTGTATTAAAATGTTGCTTAAATGCATCTCTTATCCCAGTAGCATTATTTATATTTACATATTGAACATGCAGATCATGAAGTGCAGGTGCATCTCTTTCTGCTGGAAAAAGTTGCGAATATTGCCTCTTTTGAAGTGATCGAGTTATATCTTTAGCCATTAGAAAATTATGCAAGCATACTGTTGCTTGAACAACTTTAACAGAAGTAGTAACTGAGGTTTCCATGGGTTTACGATAAACTCTCAACCGTGCTGCTAACACTCCAAAAGAACATTCAACACTTCTTCTGGCTCTACAATGTCTGTAGTTGTACACTTTTTCAGAAAGATCTAAATCATTTCTTCTAGAATATGGTCTCATCATGTAGTTAGTAAGAGCGAATGCTTCATCTCCAACTAGCACATAAGGTAAATTTGGACCATTTTCTTCTAATTGTCTTGATGGAGGCAAACTGACTTCATTATTGTTTAGACTGATACCAAGATCGCTGTGCATAAAAATTCCTCCATCACTACGTCTTCCTTCTGCTCCTATGTCTACTACAGTAAATAATCCATTTGCATCTGTTATGGCAAGCAATACAATACTGTGTTGACCTTTATAATTATAATAGGTAGAACCACTCTTATATGGTGCCTGTAAATAAAATTTTTGTTTATTTTTTTCATAATAATTTGTTATACAGTATATGTATAGTTGGTCATTTTTAAATTCATAAATACCTGTAAAACAACGTGTTTACCGTCTATAGACCCAATGCAATTAGGAAAGTCCCACAAATCTTCATAATCACATGCTTTCTGATACCACAACTGTTCTGTTGGTTCTGGAAAAACTATTTCAGCCAGGACATCCCAAATAACTTGACAAGTTTCTGATATAATTTTAGATATTGTATTTGGTGCTACTCGAAAAGCATAACTAAGAGACTGAAAGCTATCACCTGTAGCTAAATAGCGAATGCAGATTTCAAAACGAGTTCTAGATGGTATGGGAGTCCTCACCACAGTCTGTTTTGTAATGTGTGGTTCAATAAGAGTAAATAATTCATTTAAACTTTGCAAATGCATACGGAAAAAATCAAAATATTTTTCTTCATCACGATGCATCATTTCAATAATTAAGTTATCGCTAAACCCTTGTAATAATCTCATTTCTTCTGTAAATATGGGTCTTACCCAGAATCTTCGTTTAACAAGTTCTTTTCTTTTTAGTAAAAGATAAAGGCAGTACATCTTGTTAATTTGTTCATAATTTATTTCAGATTGCCAAGGTGTTTGTGGCATTTGTTGCAACTGTCTGCATTTTTGCAGTATTAGCATCAAATAAACTTTTGATCTCATTATGAATTATTCACGTACCTAAACAATGGTAATTGACACTATTATTACAGAATATTTATAGAATAAATAAAAATTTTTTTAACTTAAATTTTTAATCAATATAATTTTGCGTACCTTTCCGTTTCTATTTTTCGATTTCTAGCGTCCCATGGAGCAGCTTTTTCAACAAGGAATGGTACTCTAACCTCTTTCTTTAACCAATTTTTCTTCATAGAACCAAAAAATTAGTAATTTCGAGTGTAGTTGTTATACAAATGTTTAATAATATTTATTTTCTTTATATAAATAATACATTTTATTACTTTTTACTTTTAAATAGTATTTTCGATTTTAACAAGTTCTGATTTTTCTTCAATTTTCCTATTTTTTAGCGTGCATGGGATGCCTGAAGTTGAAAAAAAGTAACGGAATAAGCAGACGACGCGTTGTGCAGCTGCGCATGCTCTATTTCCATTTTGCGGTTCCCTTTTTGTCGTTTCCGATTTTTCGCTGTGCATGGGACTGCACCCTAAGCTATCGATCAAGCTTCCTTAGAACTTGATCCGTTCACTCGTTATCGAGATCTCAACATCTCGGGTACTCGCAACCCGTCGCGTCGCGTAAAAGAGTCACGGTCGGTCTCGCTCCGCGTGTACTTAGCGCGAGACACTACCGTGTTTCTTGATTCAAATAAAATATTATATTATATAATAATAATACAAAATAAATCATAAAATAATTATGAATAAAATGTAATGCTTCAATTCAAAATTTTTTTATTAAACTAAGTTTTATATATTTAGCATTACGTAATAAAATAATAAAAAATAATGTTTAGATTATTTCTTTATTCTTTAGATTTAATCTTTTAATCTTATCATTTTTCAAGTAATTTTTTAGCTTATTTCAGAATAACACTGCAAGAATTCTTGTTCTGTTGTATCAAAACATTGGGATTTAAATCATTTTTGCTTAGAAAAACTGTGTCATAATCAACTGTCGTTTCAAGAAAATGTAGATTAATTTTATATTTTAAAATCATGATTTTTTGTCTTTGATTGCTGAAGCGTTTCTTGAAGAATATTAAAAATTTTATTAATTATATCAAAAATGCGTCAAAAAACTTATAAAATATTATAATCCGACACAATATCTTCGTCACAAAATCAGGAAGACATACATCTGAAAATAATTATGTTGAAACATCAAAATAATTATGTGACACTCAAACATTATTTTCAGATTTGTATAAATTTTTAAGTACTTTAGCAAGTCAATTCCTTGTATTACGTAAACTTCTGTTTATATATAAAAACATATAAGAAACTAGTTTAAGAATAGAGATACCATCAAACCCACATATAAATTTTGCTTGCTAAATTGAAATATCCTTCATACTCGATCGTGTCCTTCGTGATATCGTTAACAAACTGCCCGCCTGCTCCGTAATTAGAAAAATTGTGGAATTGATGATGCCTCTTCGGCAGAGAGGCTGAAAATTATATAAATATTTTATAATGTTTTTACAGAAATTGAAAATTAGATTGTAATCACGGTCATGATTAACGTTTAAGTAAATGAGTAAAATTAGAATTTATTAATTTAATTTACTTTAATTTAATAATTACAAATGCTTATTTTTTTACATAAGCAGATAGATATACAATTACACGAATTAATAAATAAAAAATTGAGATTTATAATTAATAATAGTTTTTGCTAGTAAACCAAAACAGTAATTTGAAGATAAATGGTCACTGTTATCCACTTGCACTATCATACCATAATAAATTACTTAAAGAACCATAACGCAGTTCTTCGGACAAAATTTCCGGTTCTGTGTTAATAATTGTACCAATAGCTATTAGATCTGATTCAAGTTCTATGTCGTGACATTGAAACGATCTAGCGAGATCGATAAATGATAACACCTGCGGCGGATATTGTTCTGCCATAACGTTTTGTGCCACTCGTCAATTCCTCATCCTAAGAACGCCACCTAAGGCTGCAAGACGAAACATAGGATATATAATACAAACATCTTTTTATCTATTTTTTAAATTAATTGTAACTAGATTAGAATGCTTATTACCAATAGGACGACCCTCGTCATAGAAGCGTCCGCAAAGAATGTTTTGCATTATTGATATAATATCTAAATCGGGTACGCGACCCTTCGCGAGCACTCTGAGAACATTGCTCTGCCTGCCCTCGCTAACAAAGAAATTGCCCATGAAGGAGCACATCATTTGGTTGGGTTCAGTTAACATTTCTATTCTTCTCTGTCCGTTATACTTGAGTCTGCGAAGACGATGCGGCTCGCATTCGTGATATTAGGTGCTTTATACATCGCGTTCATAATGAGCTACAACAGTATAGTCAGGCTTATAAAATAAGATGTTAATATAGCCATCTGATTAACTGATGACGCCTTAAGACGATCTTGAATATAAGACCCGACTATGAATACCGGCCTTAAAGAATTACGTAAAATAGAAATAGAGAAGACTGAAAAATATAACAAAATAAAAAATACACCGATATCTTAAAATTTACAGAAGTTAAAGTTATTACAGACATTTTTCTAAAAATTAGGGACCTTTGATCGTGTATAAAGCTGAGTCTAATCAACCAAATCTTAAAGAATTATATATGAAATAGGGGTAGAAAAAAGACTGAAAAATATAATAAAATTAAAAATAGATCGAAATCTCCAAATTTGCGGAAATTAAAGCATAAACAAACATTTCTGCAAATTCAAAATTTTCCTAAAAAAGAACTTGATTATTAGCAATTTTTATTAATTCTATTATATTCTTCAGTTTTTTCTACCCCTATTTCATATATAATTCGTTAAGATTTGGTTGATTAGTTCTAGAGTTATAGAAATTTCGGTAAATTTGGCACATACATACACACATGCACACATATACACATACACATACACACTGTGACGTTGCGGCCAGCCGCTTCGTGGCAGCGCTCCGCCGCCGTCACAAGGCGCGGAAGTTTGCGCCCAGGGACGAGCCAGAGAAGCTACGACGAGATCTCCAGAGGCCAAAAATCGATATCGTTTCCGCGTTTTGACTATTCTCTTATTTTCATGTGTAATTATAATGCGCGCGGCGCCTCACCCACACCACGGCGAATCTTCGAGGGAGTACCGATAACGAGAGGGGTCCGGGAGGACCAAGGACCGAGGAGGGGTGGCGAGAGCGGAAGCTACATGGATCACGGGCGGCGAGAGCAACGCGGCAGGCGTGCGGCGAATGAGGCAGCGATGGACAAGGCCGCCGATAGCGGGGCCCCAGGCGCCTGGGGAAAATCCGGCCTCAGCAATCTGCCTTCACGAAGTACCGGCCCGCGGGGTGACTGATCACCGCTCCGAGGTCAAACCGGAGGCACACCGGCTAGAACCAAGTCCAGTCCGCTGTCCAGGGACAAATTGAAGGAGTCGCTACGCCGCCGAGGGACCGTTGCGCGCCCCCGAAGGATCCACCTTACGACGATCCTGCTTTAGAATATCGCGCGAGCTTGCAAGCTCGCTCTCGATTGGTTGGCACGCCCCTACGGAAGGGGGTGCCGCATCGATACCGCTATCGAGAGAATCTAGCGAGACACTCCAAGACACTCTCTGGTCGTCCGTCGGCGAGTCCGAACGTTTTTCTTAAAATACGCGATAGCCACCCCGAGTCGGGAAAATCTGTTACGCTGCGACGATCCTCCATACGAGGTGACGGCGAGGAGCCCTACGAGGAGACATCACATCGGTGAGGTTGCCCGCAGTAATTAACCTCGAGATGTAACGCCACGACGCCGCCCTCCGGGGCACGCTCTCGTCCGGGGAAACGTTGTAACATCGCGACGCGTACGGTCCCATGAGACCGCGTATCGAATGGCGATCGACAGCGAGAGCGAAGGGCCTCGGGATGGTATCGTGGCCGCGGAATTGAGATCAAGACGCGATTGCGAGCCTCTGGAGATCGCGAAAGATTCGTAACAAAATCCGTTACTGCGAGTCCGTTTCGTATAACGTTCGCGCTCGTTATTGTGTTGCGTTCGGTCCTCATCATTACGTTGGGACGGGGCTTATACGCCACGATTCCTACTTGCGTTAGGCTTAGATAATTGGCGACAGAATTCTCGCGCGACTCCCGGCGTTGCGTTCATGCACTCCGAGCGTGAGGTGTCGTCCTGTCGCGATCTTTCCTGCGAGATCTTATTTTCTAATTCCGTGATTATTTCGTGTTTACCGTCGATGTTCCATATTACTTGTAAGTTTTGTCATACTGTTCTAAGATAATCGCAGCGCCTTCTGCGCGTTACTATACGATAACGCAGTACCTCGTTTATTCTGGTGTCCGCGCTATCACTATTTCTTTTTGTTTCATTTCTGACGCTCGCGCGATTGATGATATGATTTGTCTGACCGACCGAAGCCGGCTTTTATTGGTTCACGCGCAAATTTCTAACAAATAAATGTTATTTTGATTTGTTAATTGCTTGAGTTCGTGGCCTCATTTATGCCGAATATCGCGCCGCCTTTCATCACTCCCGCCCCAACCCTTAGGTCGAGCTAGTCGATTCCTCGCAAGTAGATATATCAATAAGAGATCTACCCCGGGAGCTCCGAGGGGGGAGCGGGGCGGGGGGGGAGGGCTCGAGGGCGAGGGGGAGTGGGGCGGGGAAAGACGACTCGTTGGCGAGGGAGAGGGGGGAGGGGGGGACAACTCGGTGAGGGGGAGCGGGGGGGGGGTCGGCGAGCGTGTCGGGACATGTTTATTAAATATTAATAAACATATCGCATTGACAAGAGGTACCGCCGGGGGGGGAGGGTCGTCACTTTATCGGCGCGGGGGTATTACAAAAGCGCCGTCCTCTCGTTCGCGTTCTCTCTCGCGCGCGTTCTCTCTCGCTTCCGTTCGCGTTATCTCTCCCTCGCGCGCTCGCTCCCGGTCCCCGTTCGCGTTATCTCTTCCTCGCGCGCGGTCTCTCTCTCGCTCTTCAATTTTTAGGTAAAAAAAAGAAAAAAAATACCTTAATTTCGACGAGGGGGGGCTCCATGGCCGCGGCCCACCGACATCCGTCTCAATGCTGCCGCTAGTGCCTCCCGTGGATTTTGGCGGCCAGGGCGGTTGACGGGAGGAGGAGGAGGAGAACCCGCGTGTGCACAATTTCAGCCACGCTGAACACCAGCTCGTCCGCCAATCTCTCGTCCTCTGGCGTTGGACGATACGCGAGACCCTGCGCGAGGGAATCGGCGTAAGATTGCGCCCGCCCGCGTCCGAGAGCCGGGAGGCCGAGAGCGTTCCTCAGCGCTCGCCCGCGTGAAATCCCGGGTGGCGTGCCCACTTGAGCTGTTGGGAGCAGGGGCGCGGGTGGCTGACGCGGGGGAGCAGCGGACCTCTCCTCTCAAATGTCACTTATTTGTGCCCGCCCGCGTCCGAGAGCCGGGAGGCCGAGAGCGTTCCTCAGCGCTCGCCCGCGTGAAATCCCGGGTGGCGTGCCCACCTGAGCTGTTGGGAGCAGGGGCGCGGGTGGCTGACGCGGGGGAGCAGCGGACCTCTCCTCTCAAATGTCACTTATTTGTGCCCGCCCGCGTCCGAGAGCCGGGAGGCCGAGAGCGTTCCTCAGCGCTCGCCCGCGTGAAATCCCGGGTGGCGTGCCCACCTGAGCTGTTGGGAGCCGGGGCGCGGGTGGCTGACGCGGGGGACCAGCGGACCTCTCTTCTTCAATTTCACTATCACTATCACTACTGTCCTCTAAATTGTCAATATCAATATCGGAATTAAAAAATTCCCCGATACTAACGTTTAGCACAGGCCGCCGCCCGCGGGGGAAAAGCCGGCCGCGTCCAACACCGATCGTCCGCGGGATACGCGGGAAACGCGGGAGACGCGGGAGAGCAGCGGGCCTCTCCTCCTGATCACAAGCACCAGCAAAGTCCTCGAAATCAAAATCGTTAAAATTAGGATCGTTTAAAATTTCACTGATTTTTACGTATTTCGCGTTATACGGAGGAAGATCGTACGGAGGCATCACAAAAATAATTTTAAAAATCACAAAAAATGCGGACTCGTCTAACGCGTGCACTGCTCTGCGACTGCAGTCAGAATGCCACTTTTTTTCCGTCGTGAGTAGTGATGTCAATAAGAGTTCTAGGCGAGGATCTCAGGGGGGATAGTATTATAAACAGATGTCATTTCACACTACAAAAGCGAGCGTCGCCAGAGCATGGCTTCATAGTTTACGATATATCCAAGCGACTCGAGTGTTTCGAGTCGAACGTCGCATATACTGCTCAAATGAAAATGCGTGTGAAGAAATTAAGTCATGATTTATATTTTAAAAAATACATTTTTTTATTCTTTTTCTTTTACATATTTTTTTGTTTTTTACGTACTACGGTAGCGCACTAAAAAATAAAGAGAAACAATGAAAAACGCCGGAAAAAAAAGTTGGCCTGGGAGTCTCTCGGAGACCTCCGCTGTGCACGTATACCGCCGCAATGTCCTCTTCAGACATGTCTTTTTAGGGCAATTTATTGAGGTTTTTTGGTGAACATGTGGGTCACAGGTTCACTGGATCACGTTTTTTTGCGGCGCCATTCGATTATGACGTTGCGCGTTATTTCTTTTTTTCCTTATTTTCTTCGTCTTCCTCTCGAAAAGGACCGTCTTCTCGTTCGCGTTCTCTCTCGCGCGCAGTTTCTCTCTCGCTCCCGTTCGCGTTCTCTCTCCCTCGCGCGCTCGCTCCCGTCCCCCGTTTGCGTTCTCTTTCGCGCGCAGTTTCTCTCTCGCTCCCGTCCCCCGTTTGCGTTCTCTCTCGCGCGCGTTCTCTCTCGCTCCCGTCCCCCGTTTGCGTTCTCTCTCGCGCGCGTTCTCTCTCGCTCCCGTCCCCCGTTTGCGTTCTCTCTCGCGCGCGTTCTCTCTCGCTCCCGCCCCCCGTTCGCGCGTTTCTTTTCATTATAATAAATAATTGAGAGAAGGAAAGATAATTTTAGATACAGTGATATGCATTTTAATATATACATTTATTTCTCATGTAATGCATCATGTACAATATTATCTGCAGCATACGCCAACAGTTCACAATCAATAATTGAATTCTTATCATAAAATTCACGCAAGATTCTAACTGCGTTACATTTATCGGTGATACAATTTTGACGTAAAATGATTACAAATTGTTTAAATTTTTCACTTACGCCATGAATATTTTGGCACAGTTGAAAATACACATTTTCGACGCAATGTTCTAGTTCGAACAAGAAGAGTACGGTTGACGGTTTCATGTACAAGCTGGTGTCGCACGAGATCAATTTTACAATATCTGCGTCGCGTATTTTAACGAGTTCCAGATCTCGAATCGCTAGCGATGATGGTCCTGCATGCGATGGTGACTGCACGAGTTGCTGAATATCCGCACGTCTTTCGATGAACGTCACCCACGTTGCATGAGGCAGAATTATTCGATTGCCTCGGTTATCGCCAATATGTATATCCACAGAGGACATAGGTCCCACGTTGATCCCAATATCCAAATATTTATAAGCTGTTGCTGTCAATGCGTATCGTCTGCCTAGTATACGAACCGCGCGACGCTCCAACGAAATGCTATAAAAAAAAGTAATGAGATTACTTTCAAAATAATACAATTCGCAAAAAAGATATAAAAAAATATAAAGCTCTATAAATTATACAAAACTTACTTGTTTTCACACGTTGGAGTTTCAACATCGGGAATCGGCACGTAATAATTCATACGTCTACTGCCACTGCTGTTACCGCCGTTGCTTCCTTCAGCGGAATACATTCTTTCTCTCGGTTATGAGAAGTGAACACCGTTCGCACAAGCAGTCGATACGAGACTAGTCGTATAAAAAATTAATCGAATATACGCGGCAACTTACAAAATTATGATGAAGGAGGGGAGGGAGGGATTAATGTTTCTGGAACGCCCAATTAGCGCTCTGAATTTTAGGAGAGGGGATTAAAGTAAGATGTTTTTTTCTTTATTAAGACGTATATCCCCCTCCCCCCTCCACATGACATCAACCGCGAAACATGTTCAAACATGTTCGTCTAAAACTGATATCGAAGCTATCGAGTTAGAATTCATCACGATACCTACTTATTCTTTAATTTTTGTACACTATCGATTAATGGGGGAAAGGAAATAAAACATTGTAAAATTTACACATACATATAAAATTTATTTTTTAAAAAGATGACAATTCTCTCTGGCGTTTCGACCACCAGTTAAATATTTTTAATACATTTTGCAACGCGCAATTCTTAACGTGTTTTCCACATCGCATAGTATTGGTAGCATCTAGAATATTTAAAGATTCGATATCTTCGTAATCCGCATCCAGAGTCTCGATGTTTAGGTTTCTCGCTTTATTCTCAAGCAGATCCACCAGCCATTCTCGTTTCTGGCATCCCTTGACGTACACGAGAGTCGGCATCTTGTCGTCATCGTCGTCGTCGTCGTCGTCGTCATCGTTGTCGTCCTTTTCCTCACCGAGCACGGCCGATGTAATTAAACGCTTCACCTTGCTGTACGGCACGTTTCCGTCTTCCCATCGTAATCCATGGTGATTGCGAATCAACCAGGAAGCGCACGATTTGTCGGATTTTGTGAGGAGATTCCACGGCATGGGGCATGTAAAGATGTAATGCGCCAGAACGGCCCCGTTTTTCAGCACCGCCGCCTCCTTTACGACAAATTTCATCCCGACGACGAAACCTTGCAGGTCGACGAACGTTGGTGCGGACATGAAGAGATATCTCTCTTTCTTCGATGCGTGAATCGAGAGGAATGACGCGCGTTTCGCGACACTCTGATTTTTATATCCTGCTCCCCTTTTTCCCCTCGCATAAATTTGTATCGGAGGTTAAAGAGAGACAAAATTTTCGTCGACGTTGCCGCGAACACTCAGACTATTTTGCGCACTACGTTGGTCAACGGATTGTACTCGATCACGCGATCGTGTATGATGAGACAGTACGCGGAGGTATTCGGCGGTACGTTCTCCATGCAATCGAATTCTAGTCTGACATCCACGGTGGCGTTTTTGACGGATTCGTTTTGTCGAGAGCAATCGATGATCACGAACGGGCCGTTACGTAGAAAAGTCGAAACGGTGAGACTCGGCTCGAGATATTCGTATCCGTAATAGCCCTTGCAGAAACGCGCGTACATATCGTACAGAATCGCCCATCTGTGTTTACCAAAGTCCAAATTCAAATCGTCGTACGGATAGACTTCCGAGTTTAGGTAGAGTTTCACGTTGGTCAATTTGCAGTCGTCGAATCGGCTCGTGTCCGCGGACATGACGTTCTTCCGACCCGTTTGCAGAGCGAAGACGACGTATCGCGGTTTCTCGAGCTGAGTCGCGGTTTTAATGGCCCACGAGTGCTTGGTCGTGTTCTGCAACAGGGGATACTCGTACAGATCCCACGAACGGAAACCCATACTTAGATATCGTCCGTTTTCCAAGGTGCGCAGCATCGACAGCTTGTTGACCTCGCTCAATACCACGTGAGGCATTCGCCACTGTATCTTGACTAGTTTGACAGTAGGCTCCAACGCGAAACTTCCCATCAGACAATTGTTGTCGGTGCGCGATCGTATCAAGATTAATTCGTGACGAGCGTTGATCACCACGCGTTTGTAATCCTCGCAAAATCCCAGTAACAGGTTGAGCGGTACGCAGAAATTGAAGTATCCGTTCGCGTTATTATGCGGTTCCCAGCCCGCGTTTCGCAGGATCACGCTTCTGTCGGACGATACCGTTACGTAGTTCTTGAGCGTGCTGGTTATTCCTACGTTTCTGCAATGATCAATCTCCACACCGTCGAGCTCGTATCGAATTTCATCGAACATGAACGCGACGCAATTATTCCCCAATACCACGTCATCGGCTTGGCCGGCTGCTCGGGTCACCGTCAATATTCCTTCGACGTAGAGAAAACTTTCGCACGGCAACGTATACAGATCCTGCTGTTGTATGGGTATTCGTATCTCGTCGCTATACTCGAACGTTGTGTTGGCGTACGGGTTGTACGTGTGAGTCTCGATCTTGACGATGCGATCGTCAAAGACCGGCTCGCCTCCGATGTTAAGAATTTCAGTCATCGTTCAGATGTTTCGTACCGCGAATCCTAGAGATTGTAAAAATTTAACGTTCGATGCGTTGAGCTTCTTTCTCGTCTCTGTTTTCGTCTCAGTTTTAACGCTACCGAATGTCGATTTGATGATATCGTCGATCGTCGCAGTCGTAAAGATATTCTTATTTGTCGCGTGCTCCGAGTCGTTCAACACGAGCATGTCACACGTCGGGCGTTATCGCTGTAGCCGTCGTACGTGCAATCTGACGGTGATCTCTTCTCCTCGAAAATCGAGCAATCGTCCGTCTTGATCCGTGACGCGTATCGTTAGATCCGTAACGCTTCGCGCGATGATCGGCAGATAAATGATCTGCGCCGGCGTTTCCGATATCTTATATCCCGGTGGTACGCTCGGTGAAAATTCGTGTATCGTGTGAACGCGTTTGCCGTTGCTGTACGCACCCGCGGTTACGTTACACTCCACGCGGATAATGTTTACGTTGATAATATTAATCGACGCGTCCGACTCGTGCCACTGTTTCGGCTGCAATATACGCTTCGACGAAAATCCCAGCAGCGATCCAACGTTGTTCGGTTTGTTAAAGTTCACTTTGAAAGCGCACTTGATCTCGCTCTTCATCGTATTGTAATTTGCGCGGAGCACTATCGGTTATTCCGCGGCCTCGTCTTCGTAGCCGTTCGCGCGAGCGGTCGCCTCTCGCGCGATATTCGCGACGATTTGGAACGATTTACGCGTCGCGGGCGTTTTCGTGAAATTTCGCGTTTCAAAAACTCATTTATGGCTCGTATCTTGTACGATCCCTCGGGAATCGTAATTTCCGTGTCATCCTCGTCGAAATAAAATTTATTGTTCGAAGAATTCACGTTCGGAATCGTGTGATAAGTCTCAAAGCACGTTAGACCGAGTTCGTAGTCACCGTCGCTCAGATCCACGGCGGGAAAATAGTGCTCCGCAAGGATGCTGCTCTTCCCGGTCAGCGTGAACGTTATAGACATGTCGGCGGAAACCGTTAACGAATACTGAGTCACTACGGCGCACCGTCGGGCTTTAAATTTGCGTCGATCGTCCGGAGAAATCGCAGGCACAATTGTCCACAAATGTTCTGATCGTATCGCTGATAAGACGTGCAATTGTACTCGATCTTCGTCACGCTCGGCCCAAAATATCGCACCAATTCTTTCGGTGGTCGAAGATTGCCGAAGCTGTCGAAATATACGACTCGATCTTCCCTCTTTGCGTACGCTACCCAATGAGTACCGGGACCCGCTGCGTCGTCCAAATTCACAATACCGCTCTCGTTTCGACGTACACCGCCGATCGGTAACGAATCACGCATGAAGACACCTCTGAAGAACGGTACGCGCATACGCCTTGCCAATCGATTCAATTGTACGTTAGTCGTAATACCCGCGGGCATATTTAACGTCTTTTTGACGTTTTTTTTTTTATTTTCGACGCTACTCTTCGCCCGCGTTTGTGCGGGCCGAGATACAACCCTCGTCCGTATTTGTACGGAGCGAGATAAAGTCCGCGACCTTCCGCGGCGCGATTGTGATGTTGCATTTCTTCCAGCTGACGCCGCGCGGCTTTGTTATCGTTCACGGCCTTTACAACTCCCGCCGCTCCGCCGGCCAGAGAGCCGAGAACTCCCAACAACGGTAGAATCGGCAATACGCCGCCTCGTTTCGCTGTCGGAAGTATCCGTTTTTTAATTTGGTATAGTTAAACGGCCTGACTGGCAAGTTTTATTAGTATATCACAACGACGTTTCGACCACTAATTTGGGTCCTTTTCAAGTTATTTTAACAATGCTAGAATACGAGAATGAAAGAATAGGTAGAACGGGTAGGAGGGCTACCCGTTACGCATAATTGTATCCGCCGTTGGAAGCCCTCTTTATAATATTGCCTCATATCTGCACAACATTCTGAATAAAGCAGTTGTGAAGCCGTCTTCCCATGTTAAAGATAGTTGGTCGTTCGTGGAGAGCATGAAGCAACACAGCATCCCTCCTGACCACGTCCTGGTCTCTCTCGATGTCGTTGCGCTGTTCACGAACATACCCATAGAACTTGTTCTGACTGGAATCGAAAAAAGATGGGATGCGATATCGGGAGAGACCCGGATGAATCTGGACCAATTTCTACACGCTATCAGAATGATTCTTAACTCCACTAGTTTTTCTTTTGACGGTGAGTTCTACGAACAGATCTTCGGTAGTCCAATGGGTTCCCCCCTCTCGCCTATTTTAGCCGATATCGTTATGGACGATTTAGAGACTTGCTGCCTTCAATCCTTTGATTTTCATATCGAGATTTTTCTCCGTTATGTCGATGACATTTTTATGTGCATTCCGCATTCGAAACTTAATGAGGTTGTCCGTACGTTTAACAACTATCATCCGCGTCTCAAATTCACGTATGAACTCGAGAAGAACAACACCTTGAATTTTTTAAACACGTCTGTTTTTAGACACGGCAACTGTTTGTTCACCAACTGGTATCGAAAACCAACGTTCTCTGGCAGGTATATTAATTTTTTCTCCAGTCATCCTTTGAAATACAAGATTAACACGGTCATTAATTTAGTTGACCAGGCCATACTATTGTCGGATAAACAGTTTCACGATGAGAACATCAAGTTAGTGAAAACCATATTGTCTAATAACTGTTTTCCGGACCTTTTGGTGAACAAACACATTCAAAGAAGAATTTCAGAAATTAACAAACGATCGAATAATGAGGATAACGCTAACAACGAGGACAGTGCATTTACTCTTGATCTGAAAAATTATGTTCCCATCCCCTACGTAAAAACTTTTAGTGAGGGATTACGCCGTACGTTCAAAAATTACGGTTTGAACACTTTGTATACGGTCCCTAAGAAAATGGATACACTAATCAGGAAAGGGAAGGATAGATTGGAGATCGGGAGATGCACTGATGTCGTCTATAAACTCGATTGTTCTGATTGCAATGCATGCTATATCGGACAAACGAAGCGACATTTAGAAACGCGTATAAAAGAGCATCGCGCAGACATAAAAAAACCCCCCAACCAACATTCGGTCGTCAGTAAACATAGAACAGATTGCGACCATAATTTCAAATGGCAGGATGTTACAATCTTACACAAAGAACAAAATGTAAAAAAACGTGAAATTTCTGAAATGCTATTTATTAAAAAACATAAAGGGGCAATCAACTCACAGAAAGACACTGAAAACCTACCATTGGTCTATGATCGAATAATTTCTTCACTTTAAGTTCTCCTTCTATGTTTACTGTATTTTGCGATAATGTATTACTTTAAGTTGTCCTTCTATGTTTACTGTATTATGCGATAATGTATCATTAGTTTTTCGGCCTTCACATGAGACCGTCGTATTTTTCCGACCCGCCACGAATTTTATATAATTGACGCACAATGATCCATGTAAGTCCTATTTATCGTTATTATCGTAAATTCGTTCAACGAGTAATGTTGTTTTTTAAATTTCTTATATATTCTTTCATTCTCGTATTCTAGCATTGTTAAAATAACTTGAAAAGGACCCAAATTAGTGGTCGAAACGTCGTTGTGATATACTAATAAAACTTGCCAGTCAGGCCGTTTAACTATACCAAATTATTATTTCATCACTGGCGAATAATTCTTATTAAATATCCGTTTTTTCGTTAGATTTTTTTCTTCGCAGTTTTCGATTTTTTCGTTTTCAAACCCATTCCGAGCTTCGTCTTAGCCTTCATGGTCGCCCAAACGGCTGTAGCGGCAGCTCTCTCTCCGAGAGTCGAATCTCTCGCGGTAATGCGTTTTCGCGCTTCCGCAGCGAGTATCTCGTCCGCCGCGTGTCTCTCGGTGAGATCGCGGTTACGCGAATAGGCTATGTCGTGCTCGCGACACGCCGCGTCCAATGGATTAATACCTTGATCGCCTCTCGCCAATCGTTCTTGTAAACGAGTTCCCGGACCGCAAAATTGATAGCTGGGAATGTGTAATTCGAACGGAAGTGCGTTTATCGCGCGATTTAACAGGCCTCCACCATTTTTTTTCGTTGACATTCGCCGCAATCCTTTATCATTGGCGCGGGACCGTCGATGTGCGTTCGCTGCCACGGTCGATTGTAATGTTCGTAACAGCGACGATATGTCTGAACCTCCAAATCCGCCTTTAAATGTTCCGGAAGCTTGTCCCACACGTAGTGGACGTGATTGCCGCACGTTTGCAGCAGAACGGCTTTCGGCACAAATTGCAGCTGTTCGGAGCTCAAGTCGCGAATATCGGAAGATCTCGACAGTAGGACGAACATTTTTGCTACTGAGCGATTCGCGGTTCCGCTCGCCTATATATAGGCATTCGAGGCAGCCAGAAAGTCGGCAGTGTGGAAAGAAATGAGATTCGTGCGACAACCGTTGGCGATTCGCGTGACAAATTGCGACGACAGATCACGGTCGATGGGGGGCAACGTGGAGAAACGCAAGCACGGTACGATGTTACCGACTACTATACGCGCGATCATTTGCGGTCCTTCGAATTGCGGTAAAACCAACGTTCTGATCAGCTTGCTGGAAAGTCCGCACAGTGTACGTTTCGAAAACGTGTACGTGTACTCGAAATCGCTGCAACAGCCGAAATATCGATATTTGGAGAATTTGTTGACATCGATCGACGAAATCGGCTATTTTACGTTCTCCAATAACAGTGACGTCATTCCACCGAGCGACGCACGTCCAAACTCGATCTTCGTCTTCGATGACGTGGCGTGCGATAAGCAAGACGCTGTGAGAGAGTATTTCTCAATGGGCAGGCACTCGAACGTCGACTCCTTCTATCTCTGTCAGACGTACGCGAGAATACCTAAACATCTGATACGGGACAACGCGAATCTGCTGATCCTGTTTAAACAGGATGGTACCAATTTGAAACACGTGTACAACGATCACGTGAATACCGACATGTCGTACGATAAATTTGCCTTGGAAGTTTGGCAAAAAAGTAAATTTTGTAGTGATAAAAAAGGACAAAAACGCGTTTCGAACGGCCCAACGGAAAAGGTTTTAAATGTTCGGATACCGAAAAGCGATCACGTTGCGTTTACCTCTCGAAGGGAAACATTAGGTTTTAAGGGGGAGAAAGATCGACACCGGTTTTTTTTTCCGCGATGGCTCGTCGAAAAAAAGCGAACGATTCCGAACGGAAAAAGGTCGTAAAGAGATTAAAAAGGGACGAGTAATTCTTTTTCGCAAAAAACTTCGCGCTTTAAAACGGTAAATCGAAAAGGGCCCCTTGTTTTGGAACGATTTAAACCTCTCATGGGCCCCTTTAAAAAAGTTTTTGCCAACTCGGTTATCGGGTTTTGAAAAAAGAGGAGCCGACGGAGGGGGGAACGTGACGGAAACGAACCGCTTCCGTTCAACACGCGGGGAGGGAGGAGGGGATTTTAACCAAAAAAAAAAGAAGAAAGATCAGATCCGGGCCCGGATTGCTCAAAACCGGGGTAAATCGTAAATCGAAACCCCCGAAACCCTCTAACCGAGGAACCCGGAACCCCGAAAAGGTCCCAATTTCGAAAAACCGGAAATTTTTTCGAAACCCGGAGACTCGATCAGGACGACCGTTCATAAGGTTTCCCCAAAACCGGGGGCAAAAGGGTTTAAAAAAACGGGGGGGAAGAAAAATTGGGCCCGAGCCGAATTTCTCGCAATTTTTTGGGCGCCTGCATCGATGGACTTTAGGGTTTTTATTCGGAATAAAAATTTGGATGCTCGGAATAAATTTTAAAGGGACAAAGGGAAACATTTTACGACGGCGTTTAGGGGCCCCCCGGGGTATTTAGGGTTTACTTCAAAAAAACCCCCGAGAGAAAACCCCGGGGGATTTTAAAGACAAAAAAGGGATTTTTGCAAAACAAAGTGCTTTTAAAAAAAACCCCGTCCCCCGGGGGGAAAAAGGGGAAAAACTGGGATTAAGTATCTTTGAATCTCATTTTGTTTCTCCCAAAAACCCAAGAAAAAAAAAAATCGGGAAAAGGGTTACCCATCCTCCGGGGAGGACCAAACCCCAAAAAGAGGGACACGTGACTGGGCCCCCCCAACGAGTGGTATCGTTGCGTTCGACGTTCGGAAGGGCAAAATGCCCCGACGACGAGTTGTCGATCATCGAGGAATTCCCCCGAACCGGGCTTTTTAAAATTTTAAAAACCCTGCGAGGGGGGGAACCGTTCAATCACGGGGGAAAGCCGATCAACTTTTGGTTTTTTGGGGCACAGGGAACGCGACGAACGCATTTCTCTGGGGAAAAGGGTTTAAAAAGGGGGAAATTTCGGCGCAATAACGTCTGTTCGCCCCCCCGGGGGATTTGACAAAAAAGTCGCGCAATTTTTCGTCGCGGGGCGAAACCTGAGATGAGGTGACGCGGTTTAAAAAACTTTTCTAAAAATTTTAAAATTTTAAAAAAATAAAAAGAAAAGAAAGACGAGAACGACTGCGTTCGAAAAGATCCAAGGGGTTTGGGGCGCGTTTAAAAAAACTTTGCCTTCGATCCCGGGGGAATGAACCGAAAAAACCCCAAAAAATGACAAAGGTTCAAAAAAACGACTATCAAAGGGGGTCGGTGAAAAGAAGCAAGGGGGCATCAAGACGGCGGGGGGAATCTCGATGTGTTGAAATTTACCTTTGGGCCGTGCCGCTCAAGGAAAAGGCGGAAAGCGAGACAGCCGACGCTTCCCTTTGAGATAATTCACGCGAAAGGGGGGGCCCCCTTAGTAAAAAAACCCAAAAACCCCCCCCAGGGGGGGGGGAAATTTTCCCCCAAACCCCGGACGTAAAAGTCTGGGGGAAAAAAAAACCCCCCACAAAAAATCATTTTCCACGTAGGGGGTGGTTTAAGGGGGGCCCGGTTTTTCGGGGTTTTTCAATCGTACGAAAAAAAACCCAACATGTGGAAGATGTTTCGCTCAAAAAAATTTTAAAAGGGGGGTTTTCGACCGTTTCCCCGGCGACTCGTGTCGGATTAAAAACGCGCGAAGCTTCGAACCATCGGCACCCCCCCCGGGAAAAACCCCCCCCCCCGCGAAACCCGCGAAAGATCTTGGCTACGGTTTTTACAGCGCGATAAAGAAGATCGCGGGCCCCAAAAATTTTTCAAAGTGGGTGACTGGGGGTGCGCTTTAAAAAAAATTTTACAAAACAATTTTCGAAAAGGGCTACCCCCCGGGGAAGGGGACCCCCGGGGGGGGTTTTAAAAATCGTTAAAGTGCAGCGTACCCCCCCCAAAAACCCCCTTTTTTCTCGGGACCCCCCGGGGGAAAACCCCCCTTTGGGGGGTTTTTTCTACGGCACGAGTTGCATCGCCGATTTCCAGCCTGTACTCGTGGAGAAAGTGGGGGCCCAAAAAGGGGGCGAGGGGTTTTTATTTTTAAAAAAGGGGGGGGGTTTTCAGGGGATCCCCCACAATTTCATGAACACAAGAAAAATTTTTTATTTAATTCGTGAAAACTTTTTTTTTATTCTTAACATAAAAAAAAAAAAATAAAAAAATTTTATTTTAATACAAAAAAAATTTTGAAATTGAAAAACTTTAAAAATTTTTAAAAAAAAAAAATGAAATAAAAACATGGTAACCCCCTTTATTTAATTTTTTTTTCCTTACTGTAAAAAAAATTTCCCCCCAAAAAGTTACGTTTTATACATTCAAAACATTCGAAAAACCATACGTTATATACTACTACTACTAATTATATATTACTTTTCTACAATACATATACATTTTTTTATACAATACAAACTTACAAAGGTATTCGTTTTGTCCCCCCCGGGTAAGGGGGGTTTTGAATTAGGAAAAAATGAAATCGCTTGTCGTCGTACCCCCCTCAGAGCGTTTTTTTTTTCGGATAGGGTTTTTAAACCCCCTTCGTGTTTTTCCCCCCTTTTTATTAAAGCCTGCGTCGTTTTTTTTTCCCCAATTTCGTTCGCAGACATCCGTGAAATCTCAAACTTTATCGCCCGGGTATTTTTTTGGTTTTTGACACCTTTTTTTTTTTTAACCCCCCTTTCTTACCATCCACTCGCAAGGAAAATACTTTTTCGTGAGTCCGACGAATTCGGTCATGACCCCCCGGGGTTATTCTGTCCTTAAATAAAGCCCGCCACTTTTTTGTTCTCGGGGGGTTTTTACGCCCTTTTGGGGTCGACGCGTTAATCGCTCGGGGTCGAATTAGCGTTTATCTTTTTTCTTTTTTCTCGCACACCTAAAAATCGTTGTTTTCCCCGGGGGGTTTTTGGGTCCTTGGGGGTTTTCCCCCAAATTCTCCCTTTCCCCCGCGATACGGGGGAAATTTTTAACTGTGATAAAATTTTTTTTACAAACGACTTTCGATATGTCAAAAATACACATAAAAATTTTTAAAAGGGGGTTTTTTAAAAAATTTTTAAACCTTTTCGATTTTCCCCCGTTCAAAGGCTATAAATTTTCTAAAAAAAACCCCCCCTGCTGAAAAAAAATTTGGTTTCGAGATAAACCCCCCCTTCCCCCGCGCCGTATCTTTTTTTCCCTTTTTTTCCCCCACAAAATTTTACAAAAAACGTGATTTCAAATTTTTCCCCTTAAATCTTTCCCCAAAAAAACCCCCCTTTTTTTCTTTTTCCCAAATTTTTTTATACTTTTTTTTTCTAAAAATTTTTTTTTGGGGGCCAATTTTTTAAAAATTTTGTATTGATTTCGTTTTAAAAATTTTGAAAAAACCGGGGGAGTTTGGGGGGAATTGCAATACGCGAAAAAATTTTTGTGCCCAAAAAAGACCGTGGCGCGTGCATTGCTGTGGGGGGGGGTTTTGGTGTGACTAACGCTTTTTTAAACGTACAGCGGGGGGGAGAATTTTTTTTCCTGCCGTTTTCCGGGTGGTTTTTTCCCCCGTCGGACGGGAAAGGTGGGGCATTTTTTCGTTTTTTTATTCTGGGGGATACTCTAGATCAAAATTCGAGAATGTAACCCGTGGGCGAATCCAAAGCGATCGGGGGTAAACTCAAAATTTTTGAAAAGTCTTGACCCTTTTAAAGTCTGCATAAGGCAAGGGTTTTTTACTTTCCCCGCCTTTTCAAGTTGTTTAGGGGCGAAATATATCAGGTATACGATGGTTCCCATGTATCTTTAAAATTGCATGAAAAGTTATTGGCCTGCGCGTGTCTCCCCCAACATTGACTCAGACCACCGGTATCCCCCGTTCGATGAAATAAAACCCTGGGCAATGTCCGTGAGGTTTTTAAAAATTGGAAAACCCTTTTGCTTCAAAAATTTCTCCCCCTTTAAAACCCGGGTTTTGAGTGAATAATCGCCGGATCGATTTTCCAAAACTGGGGGACGCAGCTATCGCGAAAATTTTCAAAGATATCGGCCAACAGAAAAAAATCGATTTTTTTATACAGTCGCTGTAGCCACCGGTTTTTGGGGAAGGGGAAAAACCCCTGCCAGACGTTGACGGCGTTGGCGCGAAAACGCTCTGGGGGGGGTTTGGGCGCCTGTCAAGAACTTTTAAAAGAGCGCGCGATGGTAAAAACCCCACCCCCAAAATTTCGACGCAGTAAAAAACTCGTACGGAAAGAAAAACCCTTTTGGTCAAAATTTTAAAAAACTTGGTCGGATAACGGGGAAAAAAATTTAAAAGTAAAATTTTTAAAAAAAATTACCCCTTTTCCCCGGGGAAAGGAAAAAGGGTGCAAATTTTTTTGAGACTCGCGCTAAAAAAATTTATACGGGGCGATTTTTTTTAATTTTTTCCCAAAATTTTTGGGATTTTTTTTCCTCAGTGTTTTGACGTTTTTGGGAAAAAGAAATGTTTTTTTTCCTTTGTGATTGGAAGAAAAATCACGCGCCCCCTTTGTGGGGTGTGCTTTTCCTTGTAATAAATGCGCTTTCCGAAAAACCCAAAAAAATTTAAAAAAAAAAATTTTTTGGGGAATGAAGGGGGGGAAATTTTTTTAAAAATTTAATTTAAAAATTTTAAAAGGGGGGGGGAAAACCTTATAACGCCCCGGTCCCGGGAACAAAAAATCGCGTACGCGCACGTCGTCTGGAAAGGGGGTTTTTTTTTCCGCAAAACGTGACAGTCTTTGCGCTTTTAAAAATTTTTTCCACTCTTCTCGAAAAATTTTTCCGCCATGGGATATTATCGGCCCAAGATTTTTTTTAGGGTTTTAAAAAACCCCCTCTTATTTCCTGGGAAAAACCCCCGGGGGAAAAACGCCCCCCTTATCGCGAAAAAAATCGATACGGGATAAGATCGTCGTCCGACCCCCGACGAAATATCCTATAAAAAAATACCCGGGATGTTGAACGTGTATGGGGGACTTTCCCCGGCCCCCGCATCCGTTTTTTCCAGGGTACATTGGGGGGGGGGCCCCGTATACAAACATATGGAATCGTTCCTTCCTCTTTTTTTCCCTTGAATCCCCCCCCAAATTTGTCATCCTGCTCGGTAGTGGATGGCACATTTTTTTTACTTCGGCCCCCCTACCCCGGGGGTTTTTCCCCCAATTTCTCGCTCAAATGAAAATAATGTAAACATCTGCAAAAAAAAAAAAAAAAATTTTTTAAAAATTTAAAATAAAAAATAAAATATTTTAAAATTTTTTTTAAAAAAAGGGTATAAGTACCCACCGATCGCAAATTTTTTTTTGGGACCATGTATTGTTCAATTGCGAGCTCAGGGGGCGGGATAGTTTTTTTATCCAGCGAAACCCCCCCCACGTTGTCGTTCCCCGGGTCCTGCACGTACGCAAATTGACGTGCTTTTTTTTTTTCAGGTCGGGGACCGTATGGGGAAAAACGTTGGGGGGGTTTTCCCCCTCCTTCGATGGATACCTTTGGGGGGGAAAATCGTTAGTCGTTCGAATTTTTTTAATCTGTTTCAAAGTCTTGGAAACTAAACCCCCTTTTTGGAAAATTTAATACTGTTTTTGAACAGGGTACGATTTTTCCCCCCGAATGTTGATGGGGGGACAGGTTTACACCGGGGCGCCCATGACCACGCAACCCCGCATTGTCCACGTTTGCCTTTTTTATCCCCCGTTTTTTTTTTTTTTAATTTTTTTTTGGGGGAAAATTTGTAACATCCCGGGGGGCCCAAGGGTTTTTTTATTTTTTACGTTCACTGCCCAATTGAGTTTTACGGACAAACCCTTTTTCCAAAAATCGCGTTCCTAAAAACTCTCGGACGCGAAAAAGGGGGGGCCCCCGGGAAAACGTTTTTTTTCGTACCACCCCCGCAGTTTGGGACGCACGAAGAGTTGGGGGGTTTTCCCCCTTTTTTTCCCCCTTTTTTGTTCGCTTTTTTAAAAACCCGTCCCAAAAAAACCCCCCGGGGTTTGAACAGGGTTTTTTTATTTTTCCCTTTTCTTTTTTTTGAGGGATTTCCCCCAAACCACCCCCCGGGGAAACGTGACTTGGGGGGTCTTGGGAAAAATTTTTGCGATTCGATTTTTAATTGTATTTATCCCCCCCCCGGGGTTAATCACGCCATTCGAACCGGGAATCTTTTCCCCCAAGGGGGAGTCTTTCCTTTTTTTCCCCTTAAAACCCCTACTCCCCCCCCCGCCGCGTGCTCCCCCCCCGATTGAAAAAAACCCCGGTCTTGAATAGAGTCTTCGCCCCATCGGGGTCCCCGCGATTTTTTTGCCACTAAAGTTTAACCTGTTTCACAGTCTGACCCCCCGCGGGACCCGGGGTTTTTTTGGAACGACAGTCTTCTTCGAGCTGAAAAATTTTAAATTTTTCTCCAATCGTTTTTCCCCATTGGGAGATTTCCCCCCCAAAGGGGGACGTTTTTGGTTTTTGGGTCCTTCACCAGGTCGGTTCCTTTTTAAAACAGAGATGTTCCATTTTTTTTTTTTAAATTTTTAGCTGTTTTTTTTTTTTAAATTTTACGCCCCAAATTTTTCGAGGGGGCATTTTCACTTTTTTTTGATCGCACGTGAACAAAATCGTTTGCCATTTTTAATGCAAGGGCGAAAAAAAAAAAAAAACCAAAAAAGGGGAAATAGGGGACTTAAATCCATGTTATGCTCCCCAAATTTTAAACCCCCATCAAATTTTACTTTCCCCTTTTTTTTTAAACATAAATTTTAAAAATTGGATTATTGAGAGGTAAAAGGGAATATACAAACGAAAACGAATTGTTAAAACACCCCCCAATTTTTGACTTTTTTTCCCCAAATTTTCCTGTATGAATCTTGATGATGTTTCTTCAAAAATCATAGAGCTTTTTTACAAAATTTGACCAAAAAAATTTGCGTAGTCAAAAATTAGGTCTAATATGTTTAAGGGGACAACGTCAGCACGCGGCTGGACGTGATTCTTCCTCGCAAACCCCCCTCCCCGCACCCCCTCGATCCCCTTTTTTGGGAAACCTTTTTAAAAACCCACTTATAAGGAAATGGGTTTAAAGGGAAAAAAATTTTTTTTTAAGCAAAAGGGGTTGCCCGGGTTTCCCCCCGTATCCCCATTTTTGCAAAACCGAAAAAAATGCCCCGCGATTTTGGTTTTCACATCCGCCCCAATTTTTACTTTCCTTTTTTCTTTCACGAAAAAACCCTCGATGAATCTGTTGAAAAACTTCCCTTTTTAAACATCGTCTTTTTTGGGGGGGCCAAAATTTCCCCCTTTTAATTATCCAACCATGGTTGTCACGTTATTTTTAAAAGTCCCCCCCCGCATAATGTTTTTTTTTACTTAATCAAATCAAACCCCCTTTTTGGGGGGATGGATATATTTTAAAAAAGGGATTTTATACGACAATTGTGAAAAAAATTTAAGGGTTTTTTTTACGTCGAAAAGGCTGGGGTTAAAAAGCTTGACGTTCACGTATGTGTCACCGGGGTTGGGAAGCGCCCCCACAAAAAACAAAAAGTTTCTGGCCGTTTTCAAAATAAAAAAAAATTTCGCAAAAAAACCCTTTTACGTCCACCCAAAAGCAAAAAAATTTTTGGAAAACAAAAACTATTTTTTTAAAATTCTCTAGGGTTTTTTGTCTTCTTTTGCTGTTATGGGGGGGTCCGGGGGAGGGGGGGGCGACAATCATGAAGAAGTCCGGTGGGGGGTTTTAAATCGCGATCCATATGGGAAAAATTAAAATTTTCATCCCCTTTTTTTAAAAAAAAATTTTTTTTGGTTTGAATACTTGACAAAAAAAAATTTTCCCCCCCTTGAATAGGAACGTTCCCCCCCCAAAAAAACCCCCCGAAACTGAACCAAGATTTGGATCCAAAATCAGGGGGCAAAAAAACGGATGCTAGGGTTTAAAATTTTAATTTTTTTAGAATTTTTTTTTTTTAAAAACATTCCAGCAGCCGGAATCGGCGCTCGTTTTTTTGAAAATTATGCCGCGCCATAACCGAATACCCCGCCCGGGGAAAAGGTTTTTAAACGTTAAACGGCAAAAGGGGGGTTCCCCCAAAAAAAAAAAATGAAGAGGACTCCCCCCCCCGGTTTTTTAAAAAATCATGGGGGGAACATTTTTTTAATTGTTTACCTCGGTTTTTTTTTTCTTCAAAAACCCCCCCCGGACCATTGCCGGGGTTTTTTTTTTGTAGTGAGACCCGGTTTTAACCCCAAAAAGGGCCCTTTTTATGTTCTAAAGGGTGGATTTTTGCGGAAATTCCCCCAAAGTCTAACTCGCTGTTTTGTTTATATTCCTGATAAAATTCCCCCGGGGGCCCCACCGGGGGCCTTTTTTAAAACCCCCCCCGCCATAAATTTTTGAAAAACCCCCCCCCTTCCCCGGGGGCCCCCCTTTTTTAATACGATATGTTTATTAATTCTAAAAAAAATGTTTTCCCACAAAAACGCCGACCCCCCCCCCCCCCCCCCTTTCCCCTCCCCCAAAAAAAATCGTCCCCCCCCCCTGCCCCCCCCTTTTCCCCGAGCCCCCCCCGGCAGACCCCCCCTCGAAATCCTCCCCCCCCCCCCCGCTTCCCCCCCCCCTCCTCAGCCCTCCCCCCCCCCCCCCTCCCCCCCCCCCTTGGCTCCCCCCGCCCCCCCCCCCCCCAAAACGATTTTTTTCCCCCCCCCCCCCTTCCCCCCCCCTTCCCCTCCCCCCCCCCTTTCCCCCTTTGTCCTCGACCCTCCCCCCCCCCCCCGTTTTCCCCCCCCTCCTCGGCCATCCCCCCGCCCCGGCTGACCCCTCGCCAACAAGTCGTTCCCCCTCCCCCCGGCAGACCCTTCGCCCCAAAAAGGGTTTTTCCCCCCCCCCGGGGGAAACCCTCGCCAAAAGTGTCCCCCCGGCAGGGCCCCTCGCCAAAAGTCGTCCCCCCCGCCCCCCCGCAAAACCCCTCGCCAAAAAGTCGGCCCCCCCCCCCCCCACCACCCCCCCGATCCCCGGCTTAGAACTGTTTTTGATATATTTTACTTTTGAAACCCGGGGGGAAAACTGGATTCTTGTCCGGAAAAAAGGATTTTTTAAAAAAAATTTAAACCCAAAGGGGAAAAAATTGAAACGGGTTGGTATTTTTAAAGGGTGTAATTTTAATCGGGTTTCCCCCATCGATTGAATTGTTATGTTTTATAAAAATTAAAACCCCCTTGAAAAAGATTTTGGGGGGGGTTGTATTCAAAGATGTAAAATTTTTTTTTGGGGTTTTTAAAAGGGGTTTTAATTTTTATGTTAAAAAAAAATTTTTTTTATAAAAATTTTTTTAAATTTTTTTTTTTAAAAAAAAATTTTTTTCTTAAGATCAGTTTTATGATTAAAAAAATTTTTTCGTATTTTTTAAAAAACCCCTTTCCTTGGTGGGGGGCGAAAATGGGGGCCTTGCATTTGTGAGCCAACGCCTTATTTTGGTGCTATTCTTAAATTTTTTTTTTAAGCGTTTAAAAAATTTTTTTCCCCCCCTATATTACCCCCAGGCAAATATTTTAATTTTTAAAAAACATCTTTTAAAAAAATTCATTTAAAAAGGGTAATAAAAATTTTTGGGGTATTAATATAAAAATTTTTAAAAACGGGTGAATGCCCCAAAAACCCCCCTGGATCATTATGAAATTTTTTTTCCCCCAAAAATATTTTTTTAAAAAATCGGGGGGGCCCCTTTTTTTTTTTTTTAAGGCCATTCAACAAAAATTTTTTAAAAGGGAACAAATAAACACGCGGGGGAAAAAGGGGAAAAGGGAAGCGATTTTTTTTTTAAAAATTTTTTGAAGTTTGGAGGACAATTTTTACTCTAACGACTTCACTTTAAAAAAAAAAAGTGAAAAATTTTTTCTTTTTACCTTGAGGGGGAAAAAATTTACTCTATTGGAAAAAAATATTTTTTCTTTTTTTTTGAAAAAAAGGGGGTAACCCCGATTAATTTTTATTTAAAGAAAAAAAAACCCTTGGGGAAAAAAAATTTAAACGGATTTGTACTCCAAAAGGGGGGGAATTTCCCTCGTTTTTACGGTTTTTTTTCAGTCCCTTTTTTTAATCGTTTAAATTGTTATTAAAAAATTTCGGGAAAAACCCCCCAAAACACGAAAAATTTTTAAAAAAAATTTTAAAAAGGATTTTCAAACGTTTCCCCAAAGAAAAAGGTTTTAAAAAAAAATTGAAAAGATGGGAAAATTTTTTCACTACAAAAAAAAAAATCCCCCGCCTTCCACAATTTTAAGGGCTGGAGACTTGATCCTTAGTTTTTTACCCCCTTTTATGTTCAACGCCAATTTTTTTTAAAAAGATCTTCAAAGCCCATTTGGGGGGGCCCCCCCCCACCCCAAAAAATTTGAGGGGGTGGTCATGGAGGATTTTTTTGGAAACAATTTTTTACAGCGGTCAGTTTTGGATAAAATTTTTTTTTTTAAAAAAAAAATGTAGAGATATTTTTTGCGGTTTTTCCCCGGGGGGTTTTTTGGTTTTTTTATTAACAGTTCAACAATTTTTACGATAGATTAAAATTCACTTTGAAATGAAAAGAATGGTAAAATTGATTTCCCCCTTTATCCCCCGGTCATCCGCGAGGGGGGGCCCTTGCCACAAATTTGGGTTTCCCCAAAACCCCCCTTTCTCGGGCCGGTATAAAAAAATTTTTTTTAAAAGGGCCTCCATGAAATATAAAATTAACATGGGGAAGGGGAATTTTTGGTTTTTATGGGGGGGATTTTTTTTTTGAGCGCGGTTTAAAAAAGCAAAAATTTGTGGAAATAAAAAAACCTTTTAAAAAATTTTTCCCCAAAAAAATTGTTGAAAAATTTTTCCCAAAAGCCCCAATTTGGGGGGAAATTTCAAAAACGTAAAAACCCAAGGGGTTTGTCAGTAACAAGTGGCCCAAAATCCCCGAAGGGGCTTTTCTGGATTTTAAAAAAAGGGTTTGCGGAAAAAATTTTAAACCCTAAAAAAGCGAAAAAATTTAACTTTAGGGGGTTTTTCAAAAACCCTCCCGAGGGGGTTAGACTGTGTCATTAAAAAAGGGGGAAAGGGGGGGTTTTTCCCAATCTCCCCCCAAGATTTTGTTTTTAAGTTTTGATTGTGGGAAATTTGTGATGCTTTTTATTTTGGGGGAAGGGAAAAAAAGGGAATTTAGAAACCCCGCATCAAAGAACATCGATGAAAATTTTTAAAAAAAATGGGGGTAATCATTCGGTTTGAGCAAACACCGTCTTGCCCCAAATCATATTTTAAAAAAGGGGGGCATCCAAAAAAATTTTTTTCAAAGAAAAAATTTCAAAAAAAAGGGAAAAAAACGGAAAAAATTTTTTATTAAAAAACAAAAAATTTTTCCCCAAACAAAATTTTTTAAAAAATCTGAAAAGTTTGCCATTATTTTTTTAAACCGTGTCCAATTTTTTTTACTTTGCGGCTTTTTGGGTATTTGGGGTTTTTGGGTCGTTTTTCCCCCCCCAGAGCACCTTTTTTTTTTTCCGCGGATTTAAAAATTTGGGGGCCCCGGCTCGGGGTTTACCGATCTCCCCTAGCCTGCAATCGTGAACGTCGCTCGTTTTCGCTTTTTTTTCCCCCCCTTTGATCCCCAAAAAATTTAAAAAAAGAGAAAAAGCGAAAACGAGCCCAATGCCACGATTGCTAGGGGGGTTTTTGGAGTATCGGCTGAAACCCCCCCAATTTTTTTTTTTGCTTTGCCCCCCTTACTGTTTCAGACCCCTTTTTCCCGATATTTGGGGGGGGTTTTAAAAATTTTTTTTTTTCAAAACCCCCTTTTTTTTAACGGGTTTTTAAAAATTTTTAAATTTTTTTAAAAAATTTTTTTTGTGTTTTTAAATTTTTATTGTTTTTTTTTCCCAACGCCGATTTTTGACGATTTTTTTTAGTTTTTTTTTTTTTTTAAAAAAAATTATTTTGGGGGTTTTTTTAGTTTTGCCCCCTTTTCTTTACCCCTTTTAGGCACCCCGTCAACGATGCATGTAAAATTTGTTATGCGGGCCGGGGTAAACAAAGCACTTTTTTAAAAAAAACCCGGGAAAAATTTTTTCCCAAACGTTGGGGGCATTTGGTTTTTAAAATTGGGGCCCCCTTTGGGGCGAAAATAAAACAAAAAATTTTTTAAAAAGGGGGGACTGACCGATTCAAAAAAAAAAAATGTGAATTTCCCCGGGGGTATTAAAAAAGGAATTTACTATTTATTTAATTCCATTCTTTGTTTCCAAAAAATTTTTTTAAAAAGGGGGAGTATTTTTTAAAACCCCCCTTAGAAAAAAACCTTTTTTTTTATTCAGGGGAAAAAAACCCCGGGGGGAAACTTTTTTTAAAAATACACACTTTGTCGTCCAAAACCCCCTTTAAAAATTTTTAGTTTTTATTTGCCCTTTAAAAAATTTTCCCCCCTGTTTTGAAACCCCTTTTTTAAAACCCCTTGATATAAAAAAAAGGTTATTGGAAAAATTTTTTTAAAAAATTTTTAAAAAAATTAAAAAAAAATTTTTTAAAAAAAAATTTTTTTTTAAAAATTTTTTTAAAAAAATTTTAAAAAATTGCAACGGGACTTTTTATTTATATCAATTGATTTAACAATGTTCCAGTACATCGGGACTTTTTTTTAAAAAGATCGCACTCGTCCCCAATTTTTAAAAAATGGACGATCAAAATGTGTGTAAAGTCAGATTAAAAAGGTTTTTTTAAAAAAAAAAAAAAAATTTTTTTCAAAAAAATTTTTATTTTTTTTTTTTTTTAAAAATTTTTTAAAGTTTTTGGGCAAAAAAAAGAAAGAAAAATTAAATTGGGGGCCCCGTGTGTTTTTGAAGGGGTTTTAAAAAAAAAACATTTTTTTTGTTTTTTCCCCAAAATTTTGGGGGTCTGATTTTATTAAAAAAAATCCTGTGTAAAAAAAATCTATTACTTTTAAAAAAATTTTTTGTTTTCAATTTTAATGATTTAAAAAAAAATTTAATCCGATTCACATAGCTTTTTTTTCCCCCAAATTTAAAAGTTTTTTCGAAAATACGATTTTTTTAAAAACCCCCTTTAGTAGAATTTAGATAATCCGGAAAAATCGCCCCCTTTTAAAAAAGATTCCCCCGGGTTTTTTTTAAAAAATTTTTTCCAAAATTTTTGGGGGGTTCAAAACATTTTTTTTGGGTTTATTTTTTTTAAAACCCCCTTTAAAAAAAAATTGGATTTTAAATTTTTATTGAAACCCCCGTTTTGGGGGGAACGATCTCGCTGTTACCCTAACATCGCGCGCTGCGATCTGGGGTTTTCCCCCGGGCGTTACCGACGGGGGTTTTTTTTCCGGGGGCACACCTCGCGTTTTTTCCCCCTTCCCCCCCCTCGGGGCTCTCTTTTTGTAACGGAACGTACACTCTTTTTCCCCTTTGTTCACGACGTTACGGTGATTACTTTTTGTTTTTAAAATTTAAAATTTTTTTCTGATTTATTTTTTCGTTTTTTGTGCATTCCCTTTTCCCCCTCGCTGCCCAAATTTTCCCCGGGGGAAACCAACGGGTTTTGGGGCCCCCGATGTGCGCGCAGTGATACGGGTAGTGAAAGTAAAAAGGGGAAGACGGCCATATTTCCCCCCGTTCCTTTTCGCATAAATCGATTACCCCCTCGTCCGTAATAAAAAGTTTAAAAACCCTTTTTTTCCCCCTTTCGGGGATTTGAGCCGCTTAACCGCAAAAAATTTTGAACTTTTGGGGGTTTTCACATGGAGGCATTTAATTAAAAACCCCACGAGTGGGATTACGTGAACGGGACAAAAGTCAACCCTAAATAATCGCCGATAACCCCCCAAAGAACACCGCTCGCACCGGGGGTAAAGGCGACAAAAAACCGAACCGAACCCCCCTTTTTCCATCAGCCTCGGAAAAAACAATAAGGGGTTCAAAAAATCGGGGGGTGTTTGGCGCCAAAAGGGGGCGATAAATAAATTTTCCCAAGGGGAAAACCCGGGGGGAAAAAAAGGGGAAATCTTTTTAAGCAAAAAAGTGCACGGGGGAAGAAGGGGCCCTTTTGCGTGAGGGTAGCTAATTTTTTCGCCCTTTTCGTTTTTAAAAAAATTTAGAGAAAAGGGAAAAATCGAGTGAATCCCGAAGTGCTCGCGTTTGCGTTTTGTATAGCTTGCCTCCAAAACCCCGAAACTTTGGGCCCGGGGGGGGGTCGCGGGGGTGAGTTCCCCCCCCCATTCTACGTATAAAAATTTTTCGAAACCCCGACCCCCCTGGAGCGGCAACGGGGGCCGTGGGGGTGTGTTAAAAAAAAAAACCCGCCGCAAAAAATCAGGGCCGAAGGGGGATAAAAATTTTAAATTTCAATCGAAGGGAAAGAATTCGGTGAAAAATTTTCAAACTTTTTTGGAAACCCCAAAGCCCAGATTTCGTAAAAAAAATTTTCCCCCGATACAAACCCCCCAAAACGAGCAAAAACCCGGTCTTTTTTGGGGCCCCCCCCCCCGTTTTTCTCGCGAGATCCGGGGGGGCGTGCGCGGATGGGGGGTACGCCGCGGCGCGGGGGCGCACCTGTCCCAAAAACATTGCTTTTTCCCCCACGGGGTTTTTTAAAAAAGCGGGGAAAAAAACAACCTCGCAAACCCCCGGGAAACAACCGAAATCTTTTCCCCCCAGGGCAGGGCCCCCGGGTTCCCGGGGCCCAAAAGGGGTTTTGGGGTTTGGTTTTTAAAAACCCCTATTGTTAAAGAATCTTTGCATGTTAAAAATTTTTGCTTTCCCCCTTTACTGTCTGTCGGAAGAAAAAAGAAAAGGATTAAAAGGGCGTTTTTTAAAAAAGGGCGGCGCTTGGGTTGGCCCGGGAACGGAGATAAAAACTGGTCGTGAAAGAGGGGCGGTTTTTTTTTTCATACGAAATGCGAAAATCCGCTGTGTCGCGACCGAATCTGAAGTTTTTTTGGGGGATTCCCGAAAAAATTTTTTGGGACAGACGACTCAAAACACTTTTTAATATTTCAGGGTTTCGCGAAAACAGAACGAAGGAAACTTCCTCGGAATTAAAACGCCCCCCGGGTTTTGGGGGAAAAAAACCCCCCCGGGGCACAAAAACTTTAAAGGCAAAAATAAAACGAAATCCTTTTTCCCCCCAAAAAGGGGTTTTTTGCGGGAAACTTGCAAAGGGGGGGCCTGATACCCCCGGGGCGTATGCGGACCCATGCGTTTTCATTTTCCCCCACGGCCCCAAGGGTATTTCGTGGAAAATCGATTTATTTTTTTGCGCTTTTGGGGTGAAGTGGATTCCTTAAAAAAAAAAGACGAGGTTTTTAAAAGGGGCCCCAAAAAGTATTTCCCCCGTTCCCCAAAACAAAAGGGGGGGGTTTTAAAAAAAAAAATTTTTTGACAGAAAACGGCGGGGGGAAACTGAGCAACGAGTTTTTAAAATTTCCTGAAGTCACACGGGAAAAAAAGGGGGGGGAAATGGTTTTCCCCCCAATCGCAACAAAATGGCCCTGGGGGGGGGCCAAAAAACCCCAAAAATGCTGATTTCGGGGGGGTTGTCTTCTCATCCAAGCGGGAAATTCCGCCGTGCTTTTTTGGGGGGAAACGGTTTTTAAAAAACAAATTTATATCAAAAACCCCTTTTCCCCCCAAAAAAATTTTAAAAAAGGGAAACGCCATATGAAAAAGGACCGGAAAAGTTCCCGATGTCGGGTTTTAAACCCCCTTTTTCGAAAATTTTTTTTCGGTTTTTTGGGGCCCCCACGGGGAAAACCCGGGGGGGAGCAAGCTCGAACCACGGGTTTTCAAAGAGGGCATCCGGTTTTTGGTTTTGGAGAGGAAAAAGGGGAAAGGGTTTTTGGGTACCCGGGGAAAAATTTTTGTCGTCATTTTTGTTTTTTAAGTTTTTTTTTCCAAAAACCCCGAAGATGGGAAAAAAAGTATCAGGATTTCTCCCCGGGAAAATTGTAAAAAAGGGGCGTCAAAAACAAAGGGAAAAGGCGGGAAAAAAAATTTTTTTCGGGGGGAAATTGGAGCCCTCAAAAAGGGGAATCAATTTTTGGTGGGGGAAAACGATTTCCCCCGGGTGCCCAAAACCCCCACGACGCCCCCCCGTGGGGGGGGGAAAAAAGGCGCCCGACGAGGACCAGGAAACCAAAAAATCATCAAAAAGGGGGGAAAAAGGCCCCCCCCCGGGGAAGCAGTACAATAAAATTTTCCCGGACGCAGAATCAAAACCCCCCCAAAAGGGGTTTTTTTCCGAAAAAAACCCATGAGCTAGCACTAGCAGGCCCAATTTTGGAGGGGGGGTTCGACGTATGATTCAAGAGATTCGTTCAATTTTTTAAAAACGAATTTGGGGGGAATTGGGGGTCGTCCCAAAGGTGCTAAAATTTTATGGCACAAAAAATTTTTTTACGCAAAAAAAATTTTGGGTCTGAGGGGAACCCCGGAGCGTTGAAAAGCTCGCTCGTGGCTCAGGGATTTCTCAAAAACCAGGGTTTTCTTTAAAAAGGAGACGTTCGCCCCAGTCGCCCGCCCCGATTTTCGTTTTTGTTTGTTTTAAAATGGCTGCCCGACCGGGATGCCCCATAAACCCCAATTTTGACCTAACTACTGAAACCCTTTAAAAAGGGACTCCCCGGGAAAAAAAAAGGGTGGAGCCCCCTAAGAAACCCCAAGAGACTCCTGGTAGCCATAGTAGGAGTGGAAGGCCCCGGGGGCCCTAAAAATTTAAGGGGGGGAAAAAAGGGTTTTTCAAATTTGGGGTCAGGGGGCAAAGTATGCCTACTCATAAAAAACTCTCTACGGGCCCCCCAAAGGGGAAAACCCCGGGGGTTTTAAAAAATTCACGAAAGCCCTGATTGATTTCGGGGGTTTTTCCCCGAAAAAAGGGGGGCCCCCTTGGTTTTTTACTATATGGGAAAAAGGGGGAAAACCCCCGCCCCCGATCGCGGTTTTTGGGACGACGTATCATGCCCAGAACCCAGGTCGATTAGGGAAAATGGAAGATCGTTTTCCCCTCCCCTTTTGACATCAAAGATCTTGGACCATCAACCCCCGGGTTTTGGGATAACGTTCAGTCAAAAAAAATCGATAAAAAAGGGGAAACAGGGGGGTTTTTCATCACCGATCTCCGAGTGTTTAAAAAAGGAAAAAGAGGGGCCAAAAAAACCCCATTTTCGCCTATAGATGTTAACAAGAGGCTGTCAAAAAAAAAACCCTTTTATAAATTTTGGGAAAAAATTTTTTTTCCCTACAGAAAACTGGGGGGGGGCCCGACCCTATTTGGGGGATTGGCCACCAAAACCCGGGAAAAAAGTTCGCGGGATTTTTTTTGGGCCCCCCTTAAAAAAATTCCCAGGGAAAAGGGCCCCAAAGGGTTTTTCTGCCAAGAGGGTTCTGAGGTATCCAAGGGGACCCTAACCTGGGGGTGGGTATACTAAAACCCGAGTAAAAACCTTTTTTAAAAAGGGGCCCCCCACTCCGGGGGGGAAATTGTCCTGACGATCGGCCTCTTATTCCGGGTTTGTTTTTGGGGGTTTAGCGGGGGTCCCTTTTGGGATGCACGGAAGCAGAGGACCGTCGCTTTATCGTCCACCCCCGGGAGAGTTTTATGGCGCTAACGGAGGGGGCCAAAAAGGAAAAAAATTTATTTTGGGGGGCTATTCTCAACGAACTAGGGTTCGAGGAGTTAACCCCCCCTCGAGGGGTTTAGCGATAAAAAAACGGTGCATTTGGAAAAATTTCCGGGGAAAACCAGTTTTTTCCATGCGGTACAAAAAATTCGCTATTTCCACCATTTATCCGAGAGGCACTGAAAAAACGCCTACGTGTCGAACATGTTTACAGACGATAATTGGGGGACTGTTTTTCGAAGGGCATACCAAGACCCAAAAATTTTTGGGGGGTCATCGCCTTATCCGGAAAAAAAGCCCCCAAAATACTCTTTTTTAAGGGTCACCGTTCTCGGATCGGGGAAGTTTGGATAGAACGATCTCCGCGGGGTTTTTCCAAAAGCGCGCGCTGGGGATCCCCCGGGTTTTTCCCGGGCGTTAACCCACGTGTCCCCCCCGGACAGACGCTGCCCTTTTTTACCTCCCCAACCCCCTCCCCCGGCTCTTTTTTCGTAACGGAAAAGTACGTTTTTCCTTCGTTCACGACGTACGTGATTACTTGGTTTTTTGAAATATATTTTCTTTTTTTGACTATAATTGTTTTTTTGGTTGTGCAAAATTTTTTTTTGCGTCGCTGCCCTAATTCCCCCTGGGCCTCCTAAACCCGATCAGTCAAATTTTTAAAAAACCCCCGGGAAAAAAAGCATTAAATCCGATTTTTTTTTTTAATTAAAAAATTTTTTTATTGATGGGATTTAATACGATTTTTTGGGGCACTTTATTTACCTGATTTTTAAAAAAAATTGGCATTATACGATTGAAAACCGATTTTCGGTTCAGAAAAAAAACCGGGGAAAAACGCTTTTAAAAAAGATTTTTTGGGGTTTTTTAAAAAAATTTTTGGGGGGTTTCGGGGTTTTTCACGATTCATGTGCTTTTCCCCTTTTTTTCCAACCCCCTTTAAAAAGGGGGGGGAAATTTTAAACGATTGAAAACTGATAACGACGGATTCAGATCAACCCCGGAAAAAACCCCCTTAAAAAACCCCCCCCAAAATTTTTTTTTTTTAGGGGAAACCCCCTTTACTTTTTCCCAAAAAGGGGGGCCCCCTTTTAACCCCCAAAATTTTTAAAAAAATTTCCCCCCCCATTCAATTTCACCAAAAATTTTAAAAAGGAACCAATTTTTATTTAAAAAGGGCATTTTTCCAGCAGGGGTTTTTTCCAAAACCCCCCCTATTTTTCTCCCCCTTTTTTTCCTCCGTTTCTCTTCCCCCCTTTTGGGGGCGATTTTTTTCCCCCCTTTTCCTTTTTTTCCCCCTTCCCCCTGCCCTCTCCATCCCCAAAAAACCTCCTCCGTCCCTCCTCCTCTCCTTTCTCTCTCCCCCGCACCCCCGTTCTCCGCTCCTCCCCCCTTTGGGGCCCTTTCCCCCCCTCCAAGCCGTTAAAACCCCCCTTTCCCGTAGAGGGGAAAATTGGGATAGCGAATGCAAGATATTTTTTGATGTACTTTTTTTTTCTAAAAAGTAAAATCCCAAAGTTTGAAATCAAATATTTTTATAATTTTTTTGGGGGGAAAAAAAAAAATCTTTCCTTTTTAGATAAATTTTTTTTTTTTTCCCAAAAAAAATTTGTCTTCTAATTTTTTTATTTATTTATGAAAAAAAAGACCCAAACCCCCAAAAAATTTTTTTTTAGGGGGAAAAGCCGGTATTACGCCCCTGGTCCCTTTTTTCAAGCTCCTTTTTAATATTTCCCTTTTTATTCGAAGTAGCGTGACATTTTTGATAACCCTTTTTTTTTTGTTTTCCCCCAAAGCAATTTTCTGCTTGTTGTTGCAACGAAAAATAAAATTTTTTATTGATTCTGTTTGAATAAAACAAAATCGGGTACTACCCCCCCCCCGAAAATTTTAAAGGGGGGAAATTTCAGGGTTTTTAAAAAAAAATTTTTTCCAAGTTTTTTAAATTAAACGTGCCTATTTTTCCCCCGTACAGGTATGTTTGACAAAATTTTGGGGGTTTTTTAAGATAAAATTAAAAAAAATTTCAAAGATTTGACTCGAAAACGGGTTTTTTTCCCCAAAAAAGGAAATTTCTCGAGTCCAATTTTTTTTTCCCGCAATCACTATCACCTTTTTTTAAAGGGGAAAAACCCTTTGATAATATTAAACGCTTAATTAAAATTTTGTAAAAGGGTTTTTTTAAAATTTTACGCCTTAAAAAATATATATATATAATTTTTATTTTTTTTCCCGGTTTAAAATTTTTTAATTTTAAAAATTTAAAAACCCCCCATTACTATATTTGAATTTTAAAATTTTTATATTTTTTTTCACATTTTTTGGGGGGTAAATTAATTTTAAAAAAAAATACATCAAAACAATAGCCATATATATTAAAAAGAGCAATTATTTTTTTATTGGTATAAATTTAAAAATTTTTGGGAAGAGCGAACGTATTTCGAAACAGTACCCCCCTTTGGGAAAAATTTGATATTTTTCCCTGACGGTAACAGAAAAATTTTAAAAAATTCCGAAAAAAGGGGGTTTCCGAAAAATGTTTCCCCCACCCTACAGGTTTTAAAAAAGTAAAACAATTTTTTTTCATTATAATATTTTTGTTTAAGTATTATATTTTTTTTAAATTTCCCAAAAAAAAGGGTTTTAAAAAAACTTTCCCCCCTGGCCCGGGCCCCCCCCGAAAATGATAAAAAATAATTTTTACAAAAAATATAGATATTTTTTTATATTTATATATATTATATTTTTAAACATAACCTTATTTAT